>NC_069506.1:199375802-199610802 GCF_027579735.1 Bombina bombina | reverse complement strand
TCCTTCTATTTTTGGGAATCTTCGGTCAGTGGGATTGAACCCAGGCAAAACTCCTGCTTTCTGATCTGCTTTGGGCTTCTGGTGTCAGCTAGCCTTCCAAAGCAGAGGTTAATAGTCTGGGGACTTGGTTTTCTGTTGTTATCCAGTTGGGTTCTTTCTGAAATAGGTCCTTTTTCTGTCTCTGAGAGTTTGGCAGGAGGTCGAGGGACTCTCCTTCTGTGCGTACCTTGTTCTGGATTCACGAAGAGGTTTTTTGGAACGGAACCTTTGGGGAATCCGGCATAGGCTTTTTGGGCATCCGTGCCTGTCCCAGTCTTTTCTTAGGATAATCTATGAATCTTTTAGGGCTTGGGATGTTTATCTTCCTTGCCCTCCTTGACTGTGTCACCCCTTCTGGGTTGACTCAGTCTGTCGGGAGCAGGCGTCAGGGTATCTGATTGCCTTTCTTATGCTGCGACTTCATTTCATAGTTTGAGCTTCTTTATTATGGGAGCTTCCTTTATGGAGTTTGACTGGATCTTCGCCTTTGGATTTGTGAGAGGGTTATTTATGAAGGGTATCAGTCTTTTCCTCAGCTTGTAGCTGTTCCCTTGTTATCTTGGGGATGGCGGCCTTTCTCCCTCCTGTTTCTTGGTGGAGTGGTGTTGATTCCCCCTGCTTTTATATTTTTTATTGAGGTTCTCCATTGTCCCTTTTCAGGATGTACCGGAAGAAGGGTTTGTTAGCCGGTTCTGGATGGGGCGGGTAATTCCTCTAGCCTGAGGTTTAGCCTGGCTACCTATCAGTCGGGGGGGTTACGGGTTGTATCATCTGTCGCCTTCTGCCCTGGTATATGGGCCCCTAAACAAATTCTAGATGCCAGTTTCTGGTCGGTTTCCTGTGGTTAATGTACTCTTTCTGTTTTCGCTAGGATGTGGACTGCGATCAGGCAGATCCGTTATAGTCTTTTTGCCTCTTCAGGAACTTAGATTTTCCTATTACGTTTTTTTTGCATCTGTATCGATGCAGGCGATGGTTCTGAATTTTCTATTCTTTGACCTGTTTTGATGGGGAGTATTTTATACATGTCCTAGTCTCTCTTGCAGTCTGGTACTTCGCTCAGACTTTTTTTTTTTTAGCATACACTGCTTACTTCTATGTATCTTCCTATTTGGAAGTGTAGGTATTGAGAGTCTTGGTTGTCCTTGTCATGTTCGGGGGGGTGGGGGGTGTTCTTTGTTTGGTCTCGTAGACAGCAGGGCTCTAGTCTTCTCTGAGGTTTTTTTTGGGCTCATTTTGGGACCAGTGATTTCTCTTGTTTCTGGCGTGGGCTCTTATGGTCATAATTGTTGGACGGTTACTTGGTCCTAACATTTTTTTGTTTTCTTTTGCTTCTGTTGAAGCAGTTTTTCCTTGTTGCCTCTAGGAATTCAAATGGGAGGGCTCCTGTCTGTCTGGCAAATGAGAATACTCGGGCAAGTTGGGGGAAGATATAGGGGCTATATTTTTTTATAGATGAGAGCCATGTATCCATCAGGTCCCGGGGCTTTGTGGGCTTTTAAAGATTTAATGGCTAGGGTTACTTCTCTTACACTAAAGGGAGAGTCCAAGAAGTCTCTTTGTTCGTCAGTAAGGGTCGGTAGGGATAATGAGTCGAGAAATTTTGATATCCGATGTAGATAAGGGAAAGGGTGTCCTGAGATTTTTTCAGGTTGTACAGGTTTTGAGTAATATTTGGCAAACGCCTTACCTATGTCTGATGGCAGACGCACAACCCCTCCCTGGGTTTTGATGTAGGGAATTCTGGCTTCAGCAGTACATTATCCTAATTTGTTGGCTGAAAGATGATCCGCCTTATTACCCTTGGCATAGTAATTATGTTTTAACGTTTGTATTTGCCACTGTATTCTCTTATTTTCTAGGGTCGAAATTTGTGATTTTATAATTTCTATTTAGGTTAGTATGTGGGGTCTAATGTGGCTTTATGTTTAGAGGTTAGGCTACGGAGCTGAATGTGTAGATGTGCTAGGGTTCCACCTTGTTTTTTTCTGTTTTCAGATTTGAACCCCTTATGTAAGCTTTAAAAGAACACCAAAGGGATTAGTCAGTCGCAGCCCATTGTCATTTATACTTAGAAATTGTTTGATTTCCTCCTGTAACCGAGAAACTCGGGCATCTTCCAGGAAGGTCTAGAAGACATCTTAACGGGGTAATTTAGTGTCATCTGAATGGGAGAATGGTCTGACCAAGGCAACTGGGCATTTGTATAGTCCTTGTGCAGCCTAAGAGATAGGGTTCGCAAAATATATGGTCAATTCTCGTGTAGTTGTTATGAACTGTGGAATAATATGAGTAGTCCCTAGTTGTAAGATGGAGGGAGCGCCAGATATCAAAAAGATTATATTGTGCTATTAGGTTAGTGAACTGCTTGGATATACTGAGTGAGGGGAGGTTGCAGAGCTTGTGGTTGGGGTATCGTCTATCAAGGGTGGTGTCTAAGAGCATATTAAAGTCTCTCGCCAAGAGTAGATTGCCTAATTTATGGTCACTTAGCGCAGGAACTTCCTATATGGTTTAATCTGGCCTGTGTTAGGGCCATAGTAGGATGCAAGGGTATATGGTACATCATCTAGCTTACATTTGATGACAAGGAACCAACCTTGAGGGTCTGCATGTATGTTAATTCTTTCATACAGTATACTTCTATGTATTAAAATTGCCACCCCTCTGGATTTAACTGTTTCAACTGTTGGGTACTGTTTGGATTTAATGGGGATAGGGCAACCATCCACCCAGTGAGTCTCCTGGAGAAATGCCACCTGGGACCTGGCATTAGAAAGGTATCGTAGAAGTCTGTTGTGTTTATTAGGGGTGTTAAGGCCCCTAACATTGTGGGAGATGCATGTCAGGGTCATGATGTTGAGGGGAGATGGAGAGGAGGAGAAAAAAAAAGATAACTAAAATAGGCTTAAGAGTGAGGGGTTACGTATTCAACACTATATAGTAAAGGGAGTCTAATTGATTTAATAGCAGAAGGTGCGGTATTGACAAGATAAACTACGTTGGTAGTCCTCTCCTAAGGAGGGGCACTTTATGTGTGTGGGGGGGGGGTGTAGGATATGTTGAGTATAGAGACAAAACGTTAGTTAAGGCTATTGTGAGGGAGAGATTGGTCGCTTGTGGGAGGGGGGATAGAGATAAAAGTAATAATTAGAGTAGAAGAGAGAAAAAGTGGCCATTTTTTCACCTGTCTAATATGAGTTTGTGAGATTGAAGAGTAAGAAGTGTAGTGACAGTCAGCAAGTAGTCCTGCGTCATTGATCTTATCAGTTTTACCCAGAAAGACAGTACACAGTGTAGGGTATTTTACAATGCATTAATAGTGATAATTCTAATGACTAGTTAATGTATCATTGCCAAAAATTAATGATAGCACCTTCAATATTTATCCACAAAGGGGTTAAACACATATGTAAAGTCCCACTCAGGATCACCTCCCAAGTGGGTTGTGCAACTTCCGCTCATTATTGGCTCACTGGTGGTTTTCTGCTTGTGGCTCCCAATTTACTTGTGTGCGTTAACCCTTTTTTCATAAATAATATGTACTAAGGAATTAAACATATACACATGTAATACAAAAATATGTCAACATACATTGCAGGTACATTCTGTGATATGTCAGATGGGGTCATGTATAATGTGTTTTGCATTAAACCGTAGCAATGCTGTGTTTGTCTCCAGTCAGCACTTTTCTAGTAAAACAATTCATAGTTTGTCATTGAATTTTTCTGTGTCATCAAAAACCAGAAATCTTAATTGCTGATGAGGAGATGACAGTAATGGGTGAAATTTGTGCTGCAAGGACAATCAAGCCTCAGAGTGTAGGCATCGTTCTTATTCAGCTGAACAAAGGATAGCGATTAAATAAGTTATTTTAATATCACTCACAGGCGCATTAACAAGTCCATGAACAGTCTTTGTTTTTATACTTAGGCCTGTGAATCACAGTGTAACAAAATGTGCTTTAGCTGATCCGTTTTATTATCATTTTTTTGTTTGCTTTCTTCTTACAGTTCACCTAAGGACTCTCGGTTATTCATGGTCTATCCACATGATTCACATGCACTTTCACACTCATTTGATGAACTTCAGTTGTTTGATGAGAACTCCTCTGACTTGGTGTCTGTAAGTACTAACAATGCTATTCATTGTTTTCCGTAGGCCAATTACGGAGGAGAAAAGTTGTAATATATTAGCAAAAAAATCTAATATTTAAAGGGATGTAGAACCCAAAATCTTTCTTTCATGATTTAGATAGAACATAACATTTTAAACAACTTTCTAATTTACTTTATAGTATCCAATTTAATTTGTTTTCTTGTTATACTTTGTTGAAAAGCACGAAGGTAAGTTCAGCAGTGTGCACGTGTCTGCATCACTATATAGCAGTGGTTTTGCAACACTGTTGTACATTAGCAGGATCACTAGATGGCAGCACTATTTTCCTGCTTCAGGCATGTGCACGCTACCTACCTAGGTATCTCTTTAACAAAGAATAACATGAGAATGAAATAAATTTGATCATAGAAGTAAATTGGAGACTTTTTTTTTTTAAATTGTATTCTCTATCTTAATCATAA
Source organism: Bombina bombina (assembly GCF_027579735.1). Lineage (NCBI taxonomy): Eukaryota > Metazoa > Chordata > Amphibia > Anura > Bombinatoridae > Bombina > Bombina bombina. The sequence continues at coordinate 199,606,183 of NC_069506.1, read as the reverse complement.
AAGACATTTTTTTTGGTTTAATGTCCCTTTAATTGTGCAGGGATGATAACGTGCAATGACACCAAGGTAAAGTAGAAACTAATCCTATTTAAATGGGTTTTGCTCAGTTTATAATATTCTATTAAAGGGATTAAAGTCCTGATTAAACTTTAATTGTTTGGATAGAGCATGACATTTTAAACAACTTTGCAATTTACTTCTATCTAATTTTGCTTATTTCTGTATCATTTGTAAAGAATAATCCTAGGTGAGCTCAGGAGCATGCACGTCTTTAGCCATCTGGCAGCAGTTTTTTCAACATTGTTTAAAGTAGTTCTACATAGTTAAAAAGAATGCTGCCATAGAATGCCATAGACACGTGCACACTCCTTAGCTCTTACCAGCCTTCTTAGGTTTAGTCTTCAACAAAGAACATGCTCTATCTAAATCATGAAAGTTTAATGTTGATTTTACTGTCCCTTTAATGCTTTGCGGCTTGCAATAATATTTCCCACATCTCTATTGGTGCAGATGGACACTCCCCCATAAACTTTGGCTCAAAGTTGATTTATTTTAGCAGCAGATTTATTTAAAAATATAAATGACCCAAGTACATTCTGAAATGCCCTCTTTCTCTTAAAAAGCAAGAAGAAAAGAAAAAATATAGTACAATGTCCCCTATAATCATATTATCTGAGCAGCTGCATTATTTAAAATGTGGGTGCAGTGACAATATCTAGCTATACTTCACATGCACGTGCAGAGGAAAATGTTAGCACAGGAACAGTGATAACTTTTACTAAAAGCTTTTTTGACAATACATGTATATTGCAAATATGTTTCTTTTCAAAGATGTAATTCATATATGTGCATTAACATTATGACTGGAATGTCCCTTTAAACACAATGGCATAGATTATGAGTGGAACACAACTGATATCGCAGGGTGTATTCTCTTTTGTGCGACCTCACACAAAGAGTAATGCACAATCTGGTAATACTTTCTATTCGAAAATTTGCTTCATTCTCTTGGAATCCTTTGTTGAAGGAGCAGCCGTGCACGATTGGGAAATAGCTGAACACATCAGGTTAGCCAATGACAAGAGAAATATATGTGCAGCCACCAATCAGCAGCTAGCTCCCAGTAGTGCATTGCTGCTCCTGAGCGTATCTTTGTATGCTTTTCAACAAATGATACCAAGAGAATGAAGTAAATTAGATCATAGAAGTAAATTCGAAAGTTGTTAAACATTGAATCATTAAAGTTTAATTTTCACTTAAAGATATGAAACCCAACATTTTTTTTTCTTTTGCAATTCAGACAGAGCAGACCATTTTAACAAAAGTTTCCAATTTACTTCTCTTCTCAAATTTGCTTTATTCCCATGATATTCTATGTTGAAGAGATACCTAGGTAGGCATCTGAAGCACTACATGGCAGTAGGAAATGGTGCTGCTATCTAGTGCTCTTGCAAATGGATAACATTCTAGCAAAACTGCTGGCGTATAGTGCTCCAGAAATCATCTGGCTCCTAAGCATACGTCCTTTCTTTTCAACAAAAACTACCAAGAGAACATAGAAAAATGTGATAATAGAAGTAAAAATCACATACTCTATCTGAATCATAAAAGAAAAAATGTGGCCTTCATATCCCTTTAACTGTCCTTTTAATTTGCAAATTACTGTAGATCCTTTCTTTCATAAGGTGGTTTAAAGGGACAGTCGAGTCCCAAAAAAAAACAAAACTTTCATGTTTCAAATAGGGAATGTAATTTTAAACAACTTTCCAATTTACTTTTATCACCAATTTTGCTTTGTTCTTTTGGTATTCTTAGTTGAAAGCTAAACCTAGGAGGTTCATATGCTAATTTCTCAGACCTTGAAGGCCGCCTCTAATCTAAATGCATTTTGATAGTTTTTCACTACTAGAGGGCATTGGTTCACGAGTTTCATATAGATAACATTGAGCTCATGCACGTGAATTTACCATGGAGACGGCTCTGATTGGCTAAAATGCAAGTCTGTCAAAAGAACTGAAATAAGGGGGCAGTCTGCTGAGGCTTAGATACAAGATAATTACAGAGGTAAAACGTGTATAATTATAACTGTTTTGGTTATGCAAAACTGGGGAATTGGTAATTAAGGGATTATCTATCTTTTAAAACAGCAAAAATTCTGGTGTTGACTGTCCCTTTAATTCCATGATCCATTACTTTTGGAATTTAACTCCTTGCTACTAGGAGGAGGCAAAGATCCCAAGGCTTCCAAGAGCTTAAGCTTGCTTCAGAGTGCAAATTATTTTATTTGTGATGATGTGTTTGATATAATTAAAATTAATGTCAAAAGCATGTCTTTAGCTATTCTTGCCATGAGGGCTTTGTTTCTCTCTTATTGGAATGCTGATATAGTGTTTAAATCTAGATTGTCTCTTTCCTTTCAATGAAAGCGGTTATTTGGTACCAATTTAGATACTATTACGGGGGGAAAGGAGCTTTTCTTCCTCAACACAGGAAGTCTAAAGGAAAATCCAAAGCTTCTATTTTTTTTTCGTTCCTTTCGTCATAATAAAGAACAGAAAACAGACTGTTCAAAAGCAAAGTCTCTCTTGTTCAGTCTGGAGGCCTAATGCTAACTGGAACAAGTCCAAACAGAGTAAGAAATCTGTTCCTGCTTCTAAAACCGCCTGAAGATATGGTCCTTGATCCAGTAGTCCTGGTAGGAAGCAGATTAAACCTCTTTTAGGAGAATTGGTTTCAGTCTGTCCCAGATTCCTGGGTTCAGAATATTGTTTCTTAGGGATATTGAATTGGATTCAGAACAATGTTCCAAGGAATCCTGTAAAAGTTCAGGTTTTTCTTCAATCTGTCTCAGATCTGGAAGATATAGGAGTGATTGTTCCAGTTCCTTTGCAGGAACAGGGGATTTTATTCAAATCTCTTCATTGTTCCAAAGAAGGAAGGCACGTTTAGAAATTGAACTCTTAGTTCTGAGACATAAAGGTTTCTCAGATTCTGTGATTGAAACTCTGATTCAGGCTTGTAAGCCTGTTTCTAGGAGGATTTATCACAATGTTAGGAAAACTTTCAATTCCTGGTGTGTAAATCATGTTTTTTTCTGGCATTTTTTTAGAATTCCTAGGATTCTTCCGTTTTTGCAGGATGGTTTAGATAAGAGTATCTGCCACTTCCCTGAAAGGGCAGATTTCTACTCTTTCAGTTTTGTTCCACAGAAAGATTGCTAGTCTTCCAGATGTTCATAACTTTGTTCAGGCTCTGGTCTGAATTAAACCTGTTATCAAGCCTTTTTCTCCTCCTTGTAATCTTAACCTAGTGTTAAGGGTTTTGCAGGCTCCTTCGTTTGAGCCTATGCATAAATTGGACATTAAACTACTTTCGTGGAAATGTTGTTTCTTTTGGCCATATCGTCTGCTAGAAGAGTTCCTGAATTATCTGTTCTTTCTTGTGAGTCTCCTTATCTGATTTTTTTTTTATCAGGATGAGGCTGTTTTACGGACATAATTTATTTATTTTTTGCCTAAGGCTGTTTCTTCAGACAACACCTAAGGTTGTTTCTTAGAGCACAACTCTTAAGTTTGTTTCTTCAGAAATCATTGGTTGAGAGATTGTTGTTCCCTCATTGTGTCCTAATCCTAAAAATACTCTGTCCTCGGTCCCCTTCTCTTCTCAATCTACACGTCATTATTAGGTTCCCTAATAATATCCAATATCATTTTTATGCAATTGACAACCAAATCTATTTCTCTGCACCAGACCTATCTCCTTCCTTGCTAACCCGTGTCACTAACTGTCTTTCTCACATCTCTTCCTGGATGTCCTCTCACTACCTCAAGCTAAATCTCTCCAAAAATGAGCTCCTTATTTTCCCTCCTCCTTCCAAAATCTCCACCCCCAATCTCTCTATAACTGTCTGTTTTTTTTTCAGAAACGCATCGTGGTACGCTGTCTATTCACAGCTGGTCTGGTAGCTGCAGCGAGCTAGATTGAGTTAAATGGCGCGATCGGGCCGGCTGTGAAAAGACAGCGTGCCACGATGCACTTCTGGAAAAAAAACCAGACCCGCTCAGTAGAGCAAGGAGCAGCGTTCTGTAAAAGTAATTTTCTTAGGTAAATATCTATGCAGCCCTTTGTTTTATAAAGCTATCGCTAAGCTAATCTTATATAATTCTGCGCTATGTGCAGAATTATATAACATTATTTGGTACATTTACTGGTCCTTTAATGCAACAAAAGTGAATACACCTGTGGTCACTGACACACAAGTTAGATCACTAAAACAATATTGAGTACACCTATGATTTCCAATTAGCCTAATTGCATGAGCATAGTGACCAGAACAGTCTAATTTTTTGACCAATGGGCTGTGTCTGTCTAAGTTTGCATCATGTCTCCACATGGAAAAGAATTGCCAGAGGAATTGAAAAAATCTGATTGTGAGACTTCACAAAGATGGAAAAATCAGTCAAAACGCAGTTGCCGCAGTAATCAGGAGGTATAGATCGATACACAGTGCCAACAATCAGAGCCGCAGTCGCTGTCCTCCTAAAATGACGCCATGAACAGTGCGCTACTACACAATCTAGCTCTGAAAAACAGGCAAGTGCTTTAGATTTGCATCAAGGCAAGTGCTTCAGATTTGTCTCAGGAATTATTGATAGAAATTGGAGTTTCTATGACAGCTCAGACAGTGCTAAGGGCATTGCATAATGTCAACTTCTATGGACAGCATCCAAGGAAAAAACCCTTGCTTGCTCTTCAACACAAAAATGCAAGGTTAAACTTTGCTAAACTACATGAAAATCCTGATTAATACTGGGAGCACATTTTTGGTAAGATGGCCAAGACCAAGATAAAAAAAATTCAGCTCAGATGGGGTGCAGCCTGTTTGGTGTGAACCTGGTCAGGATTATTACAGTGAATGCATGTCCCAAAAGTGAATCATAGAAGTTGGAGTGTGACGATATGAGGCTGCATGACTGCAAAAGGTGTTGAGGAGATCACATTTATAGATGGCACCATGAATGCCTGCAATATACCAAAATACTGGCTGACAAGATGACTCCCAGTCTACAGAAGTTTGGCAGAGGACGAATGTTCCAGCATGATAACTATCCAAAGCACACTGCCAAAATCACAAAGGAGTTTCTAAAGGAGAAACAAGTGAGAACTATAACCTGGCCAAGTATGTCACTTGACCTGAATCCAGTAGAACACCTTTGGGGTATTTTAAAGAGAATGGTAGAGCAACACAAGTCCTCCAGCAAAGAGCAACTGAAAAAAATTATCTCTGAAGAAGGGCAGAACATCTCTCCAGAAATTGGTATGACACTGGTTTCCTCCATGCCAAGGAGGATTGAGTCTGTCATCAAAAATAAAGGTGGACATGTAAAGTATATATATAGTAAATCTAACCTTAGTTTTTAATTTTACATAAGAGCAAATACCCTACTGTACAACTTAGACGTAATGCAGTTATTGTTAGGTTATACAATTTTGAATCATTTGACATTTAAGTGATATTGCACTGGGGCTGTACTCACTTCTCTTGTATATTGTATATGTTATTCCCCTTGCTTTTTATGCGCGTTGTTTTTTTTTGGCTCGCTTAGTTTAAATTTCACTCTTTAATCTTTTGGGTTTACGCGTGTCGGCATAGAGCATGTTGGCTTGCTCTGTAGTTACTTATTATTATTATTTTTTTTTTTTTGCTCTTAAGCTTCTTGGATTACGCATGTCGGGTGAACGCACGTATGTCCTTTGTGTCGTGCACATCGGGTTTGGCTTTTTTAAAAGCACCATTTTCCTTTACCAGATTCTCACACCTACAAACTCTTGTTGTTTCTTCAACAACATGGGTGGAGGATCAATTTTCCAAAGAGTTCTTTGGTTCCTCAGACAAAGGTAAATTTTTGAGGTTTTCAAATGGATTCAGTCTCCATGAGCCTTTCTCTAACAGAGCAGGGACGTTTAAAATAGGTGTCTCCTTTCCCTCTGTTGCTCTTTGTATCAAAGTTTTGGGTCTCATAATTGCAGCGTCCAATGCAATTCCTTTTGATCGGTTTCACATGAGACCTCTTCAGCTTTGTATGTTTCGTCAGTGGTGCAGGGATCATACTCAGCTGTCTCTAAAGTGCATAAGTTCAGTTCGTTGTGGCTAAGAAATCAAAGTCCTCTGCATATTCAAGCACATTATTAACTGTCTTAAATTAAGGGTGGGGTTGTTATTAACGTGCCTGAATATGCAGAGGACTTTGATTTCTTAGCCACAACGAACTGAACTTATGCACTTACGATATCAAGCTAATCTATGTGGCGGTAATAAGTACTGAATTTTTCCAGAGACATAACACCTCGAGATACCGCAATATTTCAGATTGCTACATGTTGCCATAATTTAGAGATTGTATAGGATTGTTATATCCGCTATAGATTTTTAGATTATAGTTTATTTTAGTAAAGTTTTAATTCATCTTTTTACTGTGATTAATATTTTTTGGGGAGACGTCCCCTTATATTCGTATAGCTCATGAAATGTCAATTAATTTATATCCACTTTTAAATCGAGTGTCTAGAAACTAATAAATAGTTTTCTCTTGTTAAGTGTATCCAGTCCATGGATCATCCATTACTTGTGGGATATTCTCCTTCCCAACAGGAAGTTGCAAGAGGATCACCCACAGCAGAGCTGCTATATAGCTCCTCCCCTCACTGCCATATCCAGTCATTCTCTTGCAACTCTCAACAAAGATGGAGGTCGTGAGAGGAGTGTGGTGTTTTATACTTAGTTTATTTCTACAATCAAAAGTTTGTTATTTTTAAATGGTACCGGAGTGTACTGTTTATCTCAGACAGTATTTAGAAGAAGAGTCTGCCTGCGTTTTCTATGATCTTAGAAGTAACTAAGATCCATGGCTGTTCTCACATATTCTGAGGAGTGAGGTGACTTCAGAGGGGGAATGGCGTGCAGGTTTTCCTGCAATAAGGTATGTGCAGTTATATTTTTCCAGGGATGGAATTTGCTGCTGCTGATACCGCATTAATCTAAGTAAAGCCTTGAATGCAGTGATAGCGACTGGTATCAGGCTTATTAATAGAGATACATACTCTTATAAAAGTGTAATATAAAACGTTTGCTGGCATGTTTAATCGTTTTTATATATGTTTGGTGATAAAACTTATTGGGGCCTAGTTTTTTTCCACATGGCTGGCTTGAATTTTGCCTAGAAACAGTTTCCTGAGGCTCTCCACTGTATGAGTGGGAGGGGCCTATTTTAGCGCTTTTTTTGCGCAGCAAAAATTACAGACACAGACATCCAGCTTCTTCCTGCATGATCCAGGACATCTCTGGAGGGCTCAAAAGGCTTCAAAGTCGTATTTGAGGGAGGTAAAAAGCCACAGTAGAGCTGTGGCAGTTGTTGTGACTGTTTGAAAAACGTTTTTGTAATTTATTATTCCGTTTTTGGTATTAAGGGGTTAATCATCCATTTGCAATTGGGTGCAATGCTCTGCTAACTTGTTACATACACTGTAAAAATTTCGTTAGTGTAACTGCCTTTTTTCACTGTTATTTCAAATTTTGACAAAATTTGTGTTTCTTAAAGGCGCAGTAATGTTTTTTATATTGCTTGTAAACTTGTTTAAAGTGTTTTCCAAGCTTGCTAGTCTCATTGCTAGTCTGTTTAAACATGTCTGACACAGAGGAAACTACTTGTTCATTATTCATTATGTTTGAAAGCCATGGTGGAGCCCCATAGGAGAATGTGTACTAAATGTATTGATTTCACCTTAAACAACCGACTAACTCCCCCCACGTGGCAGACCTTTTGCCTCTCGCTCAGGGGACGCACGCTAGTATGGCGCCATTTACATCAACGCCCATAGCGATTACTTTGCAGGACATGGCTGCAATCATGAATAATACCCTGTCAGAGGTATTATCCAGATTGCCTGAATTAAGAGGCAAGCGCGATAGCTCTGGGGTTAGAAGAGATACAGAGCGCGCAAATGCTGTAAGAGCCATGTCTGATACTGCGTCACAATATGCAGAACATGAGGACGGAGAGCTTCAGTCTGTGGGTGACATCTCTGATTTGGGGAAACCTGATTCAGAGATTTCTAATTTTAAATTTAAGCTTGAGAACCTCCATGTATTGCTTGGGGAGGTATTAGCTGCTCTGAATGACTGTAACACAGTTGCAGTACCAGAGAAATTGTGTAGGCTGGATAAATACTATGCGGTGCCGGTGTGTACTGATGTTTTTCCTATACCTAAAAGGCTTACAGAAATTATTAGCAAGGAGTGGGATAGACCCGGTGTGCCCTTTTCCCCACCTCCTATATTTAGAAAAATGTTTCCAATAGACGCCACTACACGGGACTTATGGCAGACGGTCCCTAAGGTGGAGGGAGCAGTTTCTACTTTAGCAAAGCGTACCACTATCCCGGTTGAGGACAGTTGTGCTTTTTCAGATCCAATGGATAAAAAATTGGAGGGTTACCTTAAGAAAATGTTTATTCAACAAGGTTTTATTTTACAGCCCCTTGCATGCATTGCGCCTGTCACTGCTGCGGCGGCATTCTGGTTTGAGGCCCTGGAAGAGGCCATCCATACAGCTCCATTGACTGAAATTATTGACAAGCTTAGAACACTTAAGCTAGCTAACTCATTTGTTTCTGATGCCATTGTTCATTTGACTAAACTAACGGCTAAGAATTCCGGATTCGCCATCCAGGCGCGTAGGGTGCTATGGCTTAAATCCTGGTCAGCTGACGTGACTTCAAAGTCTAAGTTACTCAACATTCCCTTCAAGGGACAGACCTTATTCGGGCCTGGCTTGAAGGAAATTATTGCTGACATTACTGGAGGTAAGGGTCATACCCTTCCTCAGGACAGGGCCAAATCAAAGGCCAAACAGTCTAATTTCCGTGCCTTTCGAAATTTCAAGGCAGGAGCAGCATCAACTTCCTCCGCTTCAAAACAAGAGGGAACTGTTGCTCATTCCAGACAGGCCTGGAAACCTAACCGAGTCCTGGAACAAGGGCAAGCAGGCCAGAAAGCCTACTGCTGCCCCCAAGATAGCATGAAGGAACGGCCCCCTTTCCGGAAACGGATCTAGTAGGGGACAGACTTTCTCTCTTCGCCCAAGCTTGGGCAAGAGATGTTCAGGATCCCTGGGCGTTGGAGATCATATCTCAGGGATATCTTCTGGACTTCAAAGCTTCTCCTCCACAGGGGAGATTTCATCTTTCAAGGTTATCAGCAAACCAGATAAAGAAAGAGGCATTCCTAAGCTGTGTGCAAGACCTCCTAGTAATGGGAGTGATCCATCCAGTTCCACGGACGGAACAAGGACAGGGTTTTTATTCAAATCTGTTTGTGGTTCCCAAGAAAGAGGGAACCTTCAGACCAATTTTGGATCTAAAGATCTTAAACAAATTCCTCAGAGTTCCATCATTCAAAATGGAAACTATTCGGACCATCCTACCCATGATCCAAGAGGGTCAGTACATGACCACAGTGGACATAAAGGATGCCTACCTTCACATACCGATTCACAAAGATCATCATCGGTTCCTAAGGTTTGCCTTTCTAGACAGGCATTACCAATTTGTAGCTCTTCCCTTCGGGTTGGCTACAGCCCCGAGAATTTTTACAAAGGTTCTGGGCTCACTTCTGGCGGTTCTAAGACCGCGAGGCATAGCGGTGGCTCCTTATCTAGACGACATCCTGATACAGGCGTCAAGCTTCAAATTGCAACGTCTCATACAGAGATAGTTCTGGCATTCCTGAGGTCGCATGGGTGGAAAGTGAACGAGGAAAAGAGTTCTCTATCCCCACTCACAAGAGTCTCCTTCCTAGGGACTCTTATAGATTCTGTAGAGATGAAAATTTACCTGACGGAGGCCAGGTTATCAAAACTTGTAAATGCTTGCCGTGTCCTTCATTCCATTCCATGCCCGTCAGTGGCTCAGTGCATGGAAGTAATCGGCTTAATGGTAGCGGCAATGGACATAGTGCCATTTGCGCGCCTGCATCTCAGACCGCTGCAATTATGCATGCTAAGTCAGTGGAATGGGGATTACTCAGATTTGTCCCCTCTACTAAATCTGGATCAAGAGACCAGAGATTCTCTTCTCTGGTGGCTATCTCGGGTCCATCTGTCCAAGGGTATGTCCTTTCGCAGGCCAGATTGGACGATTGTAACAACAGATGCCAGCCTTCTAGGTTGGGGTGCAGTCTGGAACTCCCTGAAGGCTCAGGGATCGTGGACTCAGGAGGAGAAACTCCTCCCAATAAATATTCTGGAGTTAAGAGCAATATTCAATGCTCTTCTGGCTTGGCCTCAGTTAGCAACACTGAGGTTCATCAGATTTCAGTCGGACAACATCACGACTGTGGCTTACATCAACCATCAAGGGGGAACCAGGAGTTCCCTAGCGATGTTAGAAGTCTCAAAGATAATTCGCTGGGCAGAGACTCACTCTTGCCACCTGTCAGCGATCCATATCCCAGGCGTAGAGAACTGGGAGGCAGATTTTCTAAGTCGTCAGACTTTTCATCCGGGGGAGTGGGAACTCCATCCGGAGGTGTTTGCTCAATTGATTCATCGTTGGGGCACACCAGAGTTGGATCTCATGGCGTCTCGCCAGAACGCCAAGCTTCCTTGTTACAGATCCAGGTCCAGGGACCCAGAAGCGACGCTGATGCTCTAGCAGCGCCTTGGTTCTTCAACCTGGCTTATGTGTTTCCACCGTTTCCTCTGCTCCCTCGACTGATTGCCAAGATCAAACAGGAGAGAGCATTGGTGATTCTGATAGCGCCTGCGTGGCCACGCAGGACCTGGTATGCAGACCTAGTGGACATGTCATCCTTTCCACCATGGACTCTGCCTCTGAGACAAGACCTTCTAATACAAGGTCCTTTCAATCATCCAAATCTAATTTCTCTGAGACTGACTGCATGGAGATTGAACGCTTCATTCTATCAAAGCGTGGCTTTTCCGAGTCAGTCATTGATAACTTAATACAGGCACGAAAGCCTGTCACCAGGAAAATCTACCACAAGATATGGCGTAAATATCTTTATTGGTGTGAATCCAAGAATTACTCATGGAGTAAGGTTAGGATTCCTAGGATATTGTCCTTTCTCCAAGAGGGTTTGGACAAAGGATTATCAGCTAGTTCCTTAAAGGGACAGATTTCTGCTCTGTCTATTCTTTTGCACAAGCGTCTGGCAGAGGTTCCAGACGTCCAGGCATTTTGTCAGGCTTTGGTTAGAATTAAGCCTGTGTTTAAACCTGTTGCTCCCCCGTGGAGCTTAAACTTGGTTCTTAAAGTTCTTCAGGGAGTTCCGTTTGAACCCCTTCATTCCATTGATATTAAACTTTTATCCTGGAAAGTTCTGTTTTTGATGGCTATTTCCTCGGCTTGAAGAGTCTTTGAGTTATCTGCCTTACAATGTGATTCTCCTTATCTGATTTTTCATGCAGATAAGGTAGTTCTGCGGATCAAACCTGGGTTTTTACCTAAGGTGGTTTCTAACAAGAATATCAATCAAGAGATTGTTGTTCCATCATTGTGTCCTAATCCTTCTTCAAAGAAGGAACGTCTTTTACATAATCTGGACGTAGTCCGTGCCTTGAAGTTTTACTTACAAGCTACTAAGGATTTTCGTCAAACATCTACACTGTTTGTCGTTTACTCTGGACAGAGGAGAGGTCAAAAAGCTTCAGCAACCTCTTTCCTTTTGGCTTCGGAGCATAATACGCCTAGCCTATGAGACTGCTGGACAGCAGCCCCCTGAAAGGATTACAGCTCATTCTACTAGAGCTGTGGCTTCCACCTGGGCCTTTAAAAATGAGGCCTCTGTTGAACAGATTTGCAAGGCCGCGACTTCGTCTTCGCTTCACACCTTTTCCAAATTTTCCAAATTTGATACTTTTGCTTCTTCGGAGGCTGTTTTTGGGAGAAAGGTTCTTCAGGCAGTGGTTCCTTCCGCTTAATCCCTGCCTTGTCCCTCCCATCATCCGTGTACTTTAGCTTTGGTATTGGTATCCCACAAGTAATGGATGATCCGTGGACTGGATACACTTAACAAGAGAAAACATAATTTATGCTTACCTGATAAATTTATTTCTCTTGTAGTGTATCCAGTCCACGGCCCGCCCTGTCATTTTAAGGCAGGTCTAAATTTTAATTAAACTACAGTCACCACTGCACCCTATGGTTTCTCCTTTCTCTGTTTCGGTCTAATGACTGGATATGGCAGTGAGGGGAGGAGCTATATAGCAGCTCTGCTGTGGGTGATCCTCTTGCAACTTCCTGTTGGGAAGGAGAATATCCCACAAGTAATGGATGATCCGTGGACTGGATACACTACAAGAGAAATAAATTTATCAGGTAAGCATAAATTATGTTTTTTACTCATTTCAAAAATTCACCCTGTTATCAACTTGTATTTAATTTAATCAAAGTATATTATATAGTTTAGGCATCAATTCATATATTTAAACTGTACACTTATTATATTTATTTTAAACACATTTTTTCTCTGAACAGCAGCAGCTCACACATCGTTATTTAGCACATCGTTATTTAGCACGTTTTGCACTTTATATTTCAGTATTTTTTTATATTAACTTTAAACACTTTTTTCACTCATATATTAAATTTTTGGTATATTATTCACTGAATCAGTAGTGCAATATCAATTTTGAAGTAGCACTCTCTACACTTTTTTTCCCCACTTATATTCATATGACTTACCAGTGGTAGTTATAATTTTCACCAATTAAATTTTAACACTGGATTCCTTTAGCTCATCTAGCGCCCTCACTCTCCATCCATAAATCTATAAGCATAAATCTTTTCTTTCTTAAGAAATGGAGAGTCCACAACGTCATCAATTTCTAGTGGGAACCAATTCCCAAGCTAGAGGACACAGATGACTAGGGAGGGATAGCAAGACAGGCAGACCTAAACAGAAGGCACCACTGCACCTCTTTGCATACTTTTTCCAAATTTGATACTTTTTCCTCAGCCGAGGCTTCTTTTGGGAGGAAGGTTCTTTAAAGAGGACCAAGTTGCAGCCTTGCAAATCTGTTCCACAGAAGCTTCATTTTTGAAAGCCCAAGAAGAGGAGACAGCCATCATGTAATGAGCTGTAATTCTCTCAGGAGGCTGCTGACCAGCAGTCTCATAAGCAAAACAAATAATACTTCTCAACCAGGGAGAAAGAGAGAAGTAGCAGAAGCTTTCTGACCCTTACGTTTTCCAGAGAAACAAGCAAACAGGGATATAAGACTGACGAAAATCCTTAGTTGCCTGTAAATTAAAATTTTAAAGCACGCATGACATCCAAGTTGTGCAACAAACGTTCCTTATTAGAAGGATTAGGACATAGAGAAGGAACAACAATTTCCTGAAAAAATATTTCTATCTGAAACCTTTTTCGGAAGAAAACCTAACTTAGTACGAAGAACCGTCTTATCAGCATGAAAGATAAGATAAGGCGAATCACACTGCAAGCCGAGCGTTCCGAGACTCTCCAAGCAGAAGATATAGCAATAAGAAACAAAACCTTCCAACATAACCTAATATCTGTGGAATGCATTGGCTCAAACGGTGCCTGCTGCAAAACCTCAATAACAAGGTTAAGGCTCCAAGGAGGAGCAACAAACTTAAACACAGGCCTGATTCTGACTAGGGCCTGACAAAAAGATTGAACATCTGGCACATCCGCACGAAGCTTAAGCAACAAAATAGATAATGCAGCAATCTGACCCTTCAGTGAACTGACTGACAATCCCTTCTCCAGACCTTCCTGGAGAAAAGACAAAATCCTAGGAATCCTGACCCTACTCCAAGAATAGCCCTTGGATTCACTCCAATAAAGGTATTTACGCCATACCTTATGGTAAATCTTTCTAGTAACAGGCTTGCAAGCCTGAATCATGGTCTCAAAGACCGACTCAGAAAAAACATGCTTATACAGAACTAAGTGTTCAATCTCCAAGCAGTCAGCTTCAGAGAAGCGAAATTTGGATGAAGGAAAGGACCCTGAGTTAGAAGGTCCTTCCTCAGAGGCAACCTCCAAGGTGGAAGAGATGACATCTTCACTAGGTCTGCATACCAGATCCTGTGAAGCCATGTAGGAGCTATTAAAATTACTGATGGTCTCTCCTGTTTGATACGAGCAATGACTCATGGAAGGAGAACAATTGGAGGAAACAGATATGCCAGACTGAAATCCCAAGAGACCGCCAGAACATCTATCAGGGCGGCCTGAGGATCTCTAGACCTTGAACCGTACCTTGGAAGCTTGGCGTGCTGCCAAGACGCCATCAGATCCAACTCAGGCATCCCTCATTTCAGGGTTAACCTGGAGAACACCTATGGATGGAGAGCCCACTCCCCAGGATGAAATGTCTGTCTGCTCAGGAAGTCCGCTTCCCAGTTGTCCGCACCTGGAATGTGGATGGCAGAAAGACGGCAATTGTGAGCTTACGCACATAGAATAATCCAAGCCACCTCCTTCATAGCTAAGGAACTCTGAGTTCCTCCCTGGTGGTTGATGTAAGCCACTGAGGTGAAATCATCCAACTGGAGCCTGATAAACCGAGCTATGGACAACTGAGGCCAAGCCATCAGAGTATTGTAAATCGCTCTCAACTCCAAGATATTTATGGGGAGAGCAGACTCCTCCCGAGTCCATAATCCATGCGCCTTTAACGAGTCCCAGACTGCTCCCCAGCCTAGCAAGCTGGCATCCGTGGTTACAATCGCCCAGGAAGCATGTGCCCCGAGACAGATGCTCCTGAGAAAGCCACCACGAAAGAGAATCTCTTGTTGACTGATCTAGATCTATCCTCTGAGACAGATCCGAATGGTCCCTGTTTATTTGTCTGAGCATGCACAATTGCAGAGCTCTCAAACGGAATTGAGCAAAGGGAATGATGTCCATGGAAGTGACCATCAGCCCAATTACCTCCATACATTGAGCCACCGATGGCGGAACAGTAGATTGCAGAGTGAGGCAAGAGGAAAGAATTTTGGATTTTCTGACATCTATCAGAAACATTTTCATAGATAGGGAATCTATAATGGTCCCTAAGAAAACCACCCTTGTAACTGGAACAAGGAAACTCTTTTTCCAGATTCACTTTCCATCCGTGGGAACGCAGAAAAGACAACAAGATCTCTGTATGAGAGTTTGCTTGTTCAAAAGATGGCGCCTGAACCAATATGTCGTCTAGGTAGGGCACCACTGCAATTCCCCGAGACCTGATCACTGCCAAGAAAACCCCCAGAACCTTTGAGAAAATTCAAGGAGCCGTGGCAAGGCCAAATGGAAGAGCCACAAATGAAAGTGTTTGTCTAGAAAGGTGTATCTCAGGAACTTGAGATGATCCCTTTGGATGGGAACATGAAGATACACATACTTCAGGTCTATGGTCGTCATGAACGGACCCTCTTGGTTCAAGGGAAGAATGGAATGAATGGTTTCCATTTGAAGTACGGTACCCTGAAAAACTTTTGAGACACTTTAGGACTAGAAAAAGACGATAAGTTTCCTCTCTTTTGGAACCACAAAAAAATAGAGTAGAATCCTAGACCCTGTTCCCTTACAGGGACTGGAACTATAACTCCCGGGAAGAAAGGTTCCCGGTAACCTTCAGATACTATGTCCACAGCCCAGGGATCTGGATCATCCTGAATCCATGTTTGATAAAACAGAGAAGATCGGGGCAAACCCTTCATGCTGAATAAAACTCAGCTGCGGGTTACTAGGATTGCTCCCCCTTGTTTCAAGATTGATGGGGTTTCCAAGAAGACTTGGACTATTCCTGCTTGGAAGATGAAGAAGACTTTCCTTTGTAATTTCGAAAGGAACAAAAATAACTTTGACGACCTTTAGGTCTATTCTTCTGATCTAGTGGTAGAAAAGGCCCTTTTCCACCTGTAATATCAGAAGATATTTCTGTCAGAACAGGTCCAAACAAGGTCTTACCCTTGTAAGGAAGCACCTGAAGCTTGGACTGGATGAAACTGCAGAACAAGAATTTAGCCACAACGCCCCACAGGCTAGCATAGCAAAGTCAGATATTTATGCTCCCAGTCTATTTAGACCAGGCGTCGCTTGACACAGTGGCAATACAAACTGCAGCTTTCCATTGAAAATGTGATGAACAAATAAGCCTCCAGCTTTTTGTCCATGAATCCGTAAAGGAGCGGCTATCCTCTATAGGGATCGTAGTTCTCAGAGCCATGGAATAAATGGCCCTGTCTACATAACGCACCGTGCACCATGATCTTTAATGGAGTCCGCAATAGGAAACATCTTTTAAAAGACAGGAGACAGGGAGAAAGGTATCCCTGGCTTCTCCTATTCCTGTGAAGAAACTCCATAGCACATTCTAGAAACACTTCCACATAGGAAGGATCCTCATTGAAATGATAGTTTACTAAACTTCCTAGGGTTGACAACAACAGGAGTATCGGTGTCTTCCAAAGTAGACAAAACCTCCTCTAACAATACACGAGGTGTTCAAGCATAAATCTGAAGGTTACTACTTCAGCATCAGATGAAGGAATTATACTGTCCGAATCTGAGATTTCACCCTCAAAGGCTACCAACGTATTCTCATCAGACTTATGAGGAAGGACAACCTGTGTAGCAGTAGATTTGACAGAAACTTACTATCTAAATCTCTTACATTCCTCTTGCGTCTTCCCTTTAACTTAGGAAAAGCACATAATGCCGCAGATACTGCTAAAGATATCTGTGCAGCAATTTCTGCAGGCAAATAAACTCCTCCAGGAGATTGAGAGGAACCGCAGAGCACTGCATGTAATGCCATTGAGGCTTGGGACGTTTAAGGAGAAAGCTGTGGCATTGCCTGAACAGCATCATCCTGAGAGACATAGGCTCAAAAAATATATATATAAAAAAAATATTTAGACAAAAAAAACACAATTGTATAGGAATACAAATAAGATCTCTAGATGCAGCAAAACCATTTTGCTGAACACAGAAAACTGCTGATACGATTCGTACTAAACAGCAAGCAATTTGCTGCAATATACATAAAAACCTCTCACGGATGCAGCCGACGCCGCTCCAAAACAGAGAAGGGAGATCACATGACCGGGTTGGAAGAAACTGCGCCATTAAGAAAAGTGTGCGCTTCCAATCCACCTCAGAACGAAAGTAAATACTCTGTGTAATGGCGGATTAGACAGCTAAATTAGACCTAACTGTGTAGCACATAATACAAGCCAACGTATCATGAAACACATTTCAACCCATGGTAACAACACCTTTGTTACGGTGTACACTGAGTGCAACGCAGCATTATCCTGCTAGCTGTTGTTAGAGCTCTGGGTGATAAATTGTTTATCTGAGGCTAACAGCCCACAATAAAATAAAGTGGAGAATACATTATGTCAGTATATTTATGAAAATCTTAGTAGTGCTATCCAAATAATATATAAGTTTATGGCAGGGTTATAAACACAATCTTAAAATAATTTTCCTTAAAAATTGAAACCCTAATCAACCATGCATCTACTAGACCATACAATTAATATAAATATCTGAATTCTTTTATTTAGTTAATATCCATAAACATATTGAAGTATATTCGCAATAAAAGGAAATGAAACAAAATTTATATGCGTTAAAACCAACTCTTAAGATATGCTATCCTTCTTACAAAACCCAGAAAGATATACCTTCACAATTCAGCCTTTTATTTATTTAACACAATGGGACTAAAAACCTTTGACATCCAAGCAATACAATTCTAAACAGTGTTTATAAAACAATAGGATAATATATATATTCTGCTATTTAACTGCAATTTATCCTAATACAAAATTAACTGACAATATCAGAACTTGCATAGATGAGTTACTTAGCCAATCAGACACAGATTTAAACAACAATACAATATATAGGCTGTGACTAGCAATTTGAAATACAATATACACTTCTGAATTATTATTATATATTTGCATAGATAAACAAGTTAGGATTGGGATTAGTATAACAATACATAGGCTATGAAATGCTAACTTGAAATATTTCCTTAACTCTGCTACATACAGCAATAATAAATGTTTACTTTAAATGCTTGCATACAAACAGGCAGGCTAAGAGCTATTTAAGGTTATATAATACAATCTAAAAGCCCAATTTGTTCTTTCCAATTCAAAAATTGTAATTTTACTGTAGTGGCTATGCTTATAACTTATCTTACAAAAAAAAACTTGTATACATCACCCAAATAAACAGCAATCCAGTTTCCAATTTTCGCAACGGATCCAATTTCACACCTCATATAAAATAAGTGTAATTGCAATGGAATAGGAGAAATATGGCCCACTTTGTTTTTGTAGTTTGACTGTGTCCCACGCAAAACAGTTTCAGTCAGTTCAAAAAACTGTAGCCAGTGTCTCTTTCCTTCTGCATACACTATATAGTTTAATCATTGGTGTGAAATATGGGTGGCCCTTCAAAACCTTGTCCCTCTATTGGATAACTGGATATCCCATTTCCAACAGCCAAAAATCTTTCTGGCTGTAGTTCTCTCGTGGCAACACCGGGTGGCAGCATACAGTACAACATAGCAATACAATACAGCGTTTCTGAACTTTTTTTTTAAACAACTTAATTATTTTCATAAAGTGGTTATTTAATCAGATTACACTCTCTGCATTAAATATGTATAACCCCAATTACAGATGGTTAATATTAGGTTATTTTTTCTGATTATTCTGATACCAAATATGTTATATTATTAACATTTTATTATATTAAGGTAATTTAATACTGCTAGTTATTAGCTTAAAATGCATTATAATTTTATCAGTATTCTGGCATTTCTTTGCAAATAACAGCTTATTTTTATATCTCCAGATTGGTAGTATTTAAAACTCCTGATATTCTGCATTCACCCAGATATAGTATGTGACATTTCTGTGTGTTTCTTCCTGAATACATAAATCCTGTCTATGTAGATCTGAAATAAAAATAAATGTTAATGATCACTTCCCTTCAGGTCCATAAACATCTATTCATGTTCTTAAACACACAGAGGCTAAGTAAGATCTTTTATGTTTTCAAAACATATATATATATATATATATATATATATATATATATATATATATATATATATATATATATATACACACACATACATGCACATTCATTTCTATGTAGATTTGAGATTATCTGTCTGAAAAATATAAGCAAAACAGAGGTTATTACACATTTTTGACTGACTAAAACAGCTACCTCCCAAGCTTAGCAAATATCCATGTAATAATAGAGAATTAGACAATTTTCAATTTCTATATTTGATACATTCTGAGGCATGCATTCAAACAGAAAAAAAATAAAAAATAAATTGATGTCTATTTGCTGCCTGCTTATGTGAGCTTCCAGAGTCACACCTTAGCATTTGTCTGTGTTTTTCTCTGTGTTATCTTAATCACCACATCTGGTATTTCCCAGGGTTAGTACTCACACAGCATGAGCCATTCAAATAAATTTGTGCTAATTATCAGTCCTTTGAAGAGTGTTTGTATCTCTCACATTTCTTCAGACGGATCGGCATTTCTCTTGGAGGAAATCCATATATTTGCCGTATCCTGAAACTGTGTTAGTTTCCATTTCCTTTCAAAATTACTTCCCCCAACATTCCTCTAAGTGACTGTTCTAAAATTTGGCAGGCCAAATGTTCCATTGTCTCCCCCTGTTTGTTCAGCATAATTTTACATAATGAGTGTGGGAGATCTCTTAGGAACAAACCTTTGTCTACAGACCATGTGCACATCCACAGATTTATTAAATAAAGATAAATATACTTCTATATATTATTTAATAATATTTCAAATACCTTGACATTTATAATCCCCCAAGTCTTTAGTCACAATAGAAGTGCCTGCTCCCTGTCTGTAAATATCCTTATAAAGGATATATATCCCCCAAATAATGTTGCAGCTCAACTTAAGTGCACAGTCTCCAATACCTAGAAGACAAATAGCACTTAGCTGCAGTCTTGCCGTCCGTCAGGAGGACAGCTTACAAGGTGTGAGAGGACACATACTTCTTACAGAGACCTGTAGAAAAAAAGAGAGAACAGAGTAAACCTACTCTGACTTTCTATACTAGGGCAGCAATATGTTGGAAAACGCAGCAAGTTCCTAACTGCTTTGAAGCCACCACTACTCTACTGAAGAGATTGACGTGGACTACAGCTATACCCAACATCTTGCTTGTAGCGAAAAGAAATACAATTTTCTTCAGACACCAAAACTTTACCTCCTCCATTTAAGAGAATTACTGGTGATTATGGGTAGGGGAGTGACAATTAACAGCTTTGCTATGGTGCTCTTTGCCTCCTCCTGCTGGCCAGGAGTGATATTCCCACTAGTAATTGTTGATGTCGTGGACTCTCCATATCTTAGGAAAGAAAGAAATTGAGAAAAGGAAACACAACATATACATGATATTTAACCTTTTACCACCGTTATAGCGTTGTATTCTGTTGAAACGGCACTGGGCTTTAGCACCGTTAGGACGAAATACGTCATACCCGCTTGGCTGTCTTGAAGCCAACGTCGCTTCCTGAATGTGATCGCGGTCTAGAGGGAGTGTCTAGCATCATAGGTACGCTCCCCTGACCCGATCCCATAATTGAAATCTCGCGATCGCAGGATTTCAATTTGTCTACATTGGAACGTTGTTCGGATGTAGACATTATGATCCTGTCATGAAAGAGTTATTCTATTGTATCTCATTTTCTGAACTACTATCATTTTCTGTTTCTTCTTCCTCTTTATATTTGTCATTTTTCTCATGGACTTCTAAAAACTTAAGGTTTGCACAGATTGAAACTGTTGAAGAAAGTAAAATGAAAGATTTTATAAAGAGCTTGATCTTGATCAGGTGTAATTTTATCTATAAGTGAAGGTTTTGTGTATTTGTGTGAGGCAGTGGTTTGCAATACTTCCTTACTTAAAGATGCTGCTGGTGAAGAAACACTTTGTCATGATACAGAAGCAGCAGAAAGAGTGTTTCTGGAATGAGATCTTTGGAGGGAAAAGTTACTTGTACTTTAATTATGACCCTCATCATTTAATTCCATAAAGTATGTTTTAATGTCTTTAGGGCACCTCTGGCCTGCATGGATTCGTTGTCATCCTTGTAACATTTGGAAAACAATATTTCTTCTTGCAGTATTTGAAAATCTAAGCTTTGCTCTCAGTAGAAATTGCACTGTGGAAATGTTTCCAAACTCTAGATGTTGGTCTCACCATTTTACTGAGAGGAGGGGGGAAAAATTGCTGGCAAGGCTATAGGTAAACATTATGCTGTGATGGGGAAACCATTAATAGGATCAATTTAGATAGAGGTAATAAAGATAAACTAATTTGTCAAACAAATGTTACATCCTCTCTCAATTAAGGCCTGGAAGTACAGAAAATATAATCTACTGTACACCAAAAAGCACCCACTGTAGGAGGTACAAAATGGAGCCCACAAGCACTGAAGCCTTTCCCCTGCAGTGCCCCCTAGAGGCAGAAATGCTTATTTCTCTTATTTGAGAATTGCATTGAGAAGTACAGTGTACTTGAATTGTATTCCAGGATTTGCTTGTCTTCAGCTGAGAGAACTTGCAATGATTTGAGACTTTACATAAAGTCTCAGACGTTTTTCATTAAGTTCTTCATGTTATATAGTTTGACTACCATGCCATAGACATATTATCTATCATTGTAAAAAAATATATTCCACACTCCATATTTTTTCAATTTTTCTGAACACCCCCCACCCCCCCCCAAAAAAAAGCCGGCTTGTGAAAGTTTTCACGGCCTTCCCATCTCTAGCTGTCTCAAAAGATATTTTGGGATTCCAGTACAAGCCAGTCTCTAACTTGGTGGCTGGATAACCAGTTTATTGTTCATGGGGATTTTTTTGCTCATTCTACCTGGACTGTGATCAATACAGATACTAGTCTTTTTTTAGGTTGGGGGGCTGTTTGAGGATCTCTGAGAGCACAGGGAGTTTGGGATCCTCGGGAGGCAAATATTCTAGAACTTTGTACTTTTTTTCAGGACTCTTCAGACAGACAATGTCAAAGCAGTGGCTTATGTCAACCATCAGGTGTAACTCACAGTTCCCTAGCCATGAGGGATGTGGCTTAAATTCTCTCATGGGCAGACATCAATTCCTGTCTAATCTCTGCGGTTCATATTCCAGGAGTGAACAACTGGGAAGGAGGCTTTTCCAGTAGTCAATTTCTACATCCAAGGGAATGGTCTCTTCACCAGGATGTGTTCAATCAGATTTTTTGGGTCTCCCAGAGATGAACAACAAACTTCCCAGGTACTTTGTGAGGTCCAGGAATCCTCGGGCAGAATTTGTGGATACTTTAGTAGCTTTTTGGTAATTTCTGCTTGCTTATCTGTTTCTTCCTCTGGTACTTCTTCCTAGAGTGATCTCCAAGGTAACTCTACAGAAATCATCAGTAATCCTGATTGCCCCAGCTTGGCCTCGCAGGATTTTCTATGGAGATCTGGGTTTAGATGTCCAGTTGCCCTCCATGGTCTCTTCCTCTATGGTCAGACCTTCTGACTCAAGGTCCGTTTTTCCATCCGGATCTCGAATCTCTGAACTTCAGGTTTCTCTGATTCTGTGATTGAAACCTTAATTCAGGCTCGTAAACCTGTAGGTAGGAAGATTTATCATAAGGTTTGGAATGCCTTTATTTCTTGGTGTATTCATCACTCTTTTTCCTAGAATTCCTAGGATTTTGCAGTTCTTGCAGGATGGTTTGAATATGGGCTTTTCTTCCTGTTCTCTGAAGATTTCTGATTCATAGGAATATATGCTAATCTTCCTGCCATTCATAGTTTTGTTCATGCTTTGGCCTGTATTAAGCCTATAATTAAGCCAGTTTATCCCCCATGGAATCTTAACTTGGTGTTGGGGTCTTGCAGGCTCCTCCTTTTGAACCTATGCATAAGGTGGGTGTTAAACTTCTTTCTTGGAAGGTTTTATTCCTTTTGGCTATCCCTTCTGCTAGAAGAGTTTCAGAATAGTCTGCTCTCTCTTGTGAGCCTCCTTTTCTTAATTTTCATCTGGAAAAGGCAGTTTTACGAACAAAATTAGATTATTTTTTTTTGCCTAAAGTTGTTTCTTCAGATAATATCAGCAGAGAGATTATTGTTTCTTCTTTGTGTCTTAATCCTAAAAATACTTCAGAAATATCTTTGCATAATTTGGATGTTGTTAAAGCATTGAAATATTTATGCTACAAAGAATTTCAGACAATGAGGCTTCAGTTGACCACATTTGCAAGGCTGCTACTTTTTTTGCGTGTTTTTGGTTGTTTTGCGGCATCTTTTGGTAGGAAGGTCCTTCTTGCTTGGCTATTCATCAGAATAGTTTTTTTTTTTTTGTTGTTTTTTTTTTTTTAAGGTGGGAGGGGTATTATAGAGCTCTTGGGGTTTGAAAATCATTGCCTCATCCTAGTGGCCAGAAAATGTAATTCTCAGGAGTGATGGATCATTGACTCTCACCACCATAAAATAAATTAATTTATTAGGCAAGCATAAATTATGTTTTTTGTTTAAGCAAAAATGCTAACATTTCTCTGGCATTTTGGGCAAGATTTTATCTGAAATTCCCAGTAGAGAAGGGGTTAATGTGTTCCCAGTCATTTGTTTGTTTCACCTTCTGGAGTGTATATTAATTTTTGTTGTTATTAGCATATCTGTGGTTTCAACAGGAAAAGCAACTATTTAAAATAACAATGTCACTAATACAGTAATGGCTACAGGAAAACTGTTTAAACAAGAGACACCTAGGTGTCTCTTCAACACAGAATATCATGAAAACAAAGCAAATTTGATAATACAAGTAAATCTGAAACTTTTTTTTTTTTTTAAATGTTAAAATCTGTCTAAATCACAAAAGAAAATTTTTAGATTTTATATCTTTTTGTGAATTCATATTCTACTGTCTGTACACTGAATTGCTGCAGACACATCAGATGTACATGTCTTCAAAAATATATTGGAAAAAACTAAATAATTGGTAAAATATTATTCAACTGGAGCATATGTAAAGGGACATTTAAAGACATATGCATAGTATATTTCCTCAATTAAGAACTAGCCTACAACAAATCTATATAAATATTATGTTATTTAAAAATAATTTCAAAATGCCACTTTATGAATGATTTGCAAAACTCTGCACATTGTGCTAACAAACAACTTGAAAGCTCTAGATAATATGTTTATTATACGTGCTCATGGCACATTAGGGTTAGCTAACATCGATCAATTATTTAGTTATGCGCTTGGTAAATTAGAAGACCTTTCTTTGCACCTGAAATTTATTTCCAAAAACAAGAACATATAATAAAAAAACAAAAACAATTAATAAAGTGTGCCTATATAAAATGAAAAAAATTGCTATAAATCTTAGCATTACATATAGTCTCAAGAAAAGTAGTTTAGAAATATTCATTAATTAATTGGATTTAACAATAGCCATTAAAACAGTTCATCACATATCAAACTTAATTTTAATACAATTAATAGCTTTGCCGCCTCTTAGTGGCCAGGAATAGTAATCCTCACAAGTGAAACAATTTAATATATGTCCTGGGAACACATAAACACAAAACGTCTCAGAATCAAATAATTTAATAAAAACTAGCAAATAAAAAATGAATGAATGTGTGAAGATTCAGATTCTGTTTATAAACAAGGCCAATAAATAGCTAAAAATCTAATCTCCAGCACTCTTTCTGCTTGTTATAGCAAATAGCGTACCTTCTTGACACTACCTGTTTGCCTTCCCTCTTCACACTTGTCCCGGTCCTGACTGCAATCCGTGAAGCTGCCCAGCTCCTCCATTGATCATACTGAGCCCATAACCTATGGTGTATACTGGCTCGTGATTTCTCCAAGTTACGGAAATACCCCAAAACGACATTTGTTTTGACGGGCAAAGTAAATAGGCTGCAGAGCTGTGTGAACAGTAAATGAGTCTATGCCCTGCACTAAGCAAGCAATGGTCGGGATGCAGCCAGGTCAAGCATTTTACAGCATCCGTTTTTTGGCTTATCTGGAAATGTGCTCCACAGCTTATAATTTTGCATGGACTGATAGACTGATAAATGGCATAACATCTAAACATCTCCCTAATTAACCATTTTATAATGTTCCAATTTTGTTTTGTTTTTTCTTTTGTTGGAAACTGGAAAAAAAACCACCTACAATAAATACTTTTTTCATGTAATTAGCAAGAGTCCATGAGCTAGTGACGTATGGGATATACATTCCTACCAGGAGGGGCAAAGTTTCCCAAACCTCAAAATGCCTATAAATACACCCCTCACCACACCCACAAATCAGTTTTACAAACTTTGCCTCCCATGGAGGTGGTGAAGTAAGTTTGTGCTAGATTCTACGTTGATATGCGCTTCGCAGCAGGCTGGAGCCCGGTTTTCCTCTCAGAGTGCAGTGAATGTCAGAGGGATGTGAAGAGAGTATTGCCTATTTGAATTCAATGGTCTCCTTCTACGGGATCTATTTCATAGGTTCTCTGTTATCGGTCGTAGAGATTCATCTCTTACCTCCCTTTTCAGATCGACGATATACTCTTATATACCATTGCCTCTACTGATTCTCGTTTCAGTACTGGTTTGGCTTTCTACTACATGTAGATGAGTGTCCTGGGGTAAGTAAGTCTTATTTTTTGAGACACTCTAAGCTATGGTTGGGCACTTTTATATAAAGTTCTAAATATATGTGTTTAAACATTTATTTGCCTTGATTCAGGATGATCAATATTCCTTATTTCAGACAGTCAGTTTCATTATTTGGGATAATGCATATGAATAAATCATTTTTCTTACCTTAAAATTGACTTTTTCCCTGTTGGCTGTTAGGCTCGCGGGGGCTGAAAATGCTTCATTTTATTGCGTCATTCTTGGCATGGACTTTTTTGGCGCAAAAAATTTTCTTTGTCATTTCCGGCGTCATACTTGTCGCCGGAAGTTGTTCGTGTTTACGTCATTTTTTTGACGTTTTGCGCTAAAAATGTCGGTGTCACCGGATGTGGCGTCATTCTTGTCTCCACCTTTTTTTCACATTATTTAAGTCTCATTTTTCATTTGCTTCTGGTTGCTAGAGGCTTATTCATTGGCATTTTTTCCCATTCTGAAACTGTCTTTTAAGGAATTTGATAGATTTTGCTTTATATGTTGTTTTTTCTCTTACATATTGCAAGATGTCTCAGATTGATCCTGGATCAGAAGCTACTTCTGGAAAAACGCTGCCTGATGCTGGATCTACCAAAGTAAAGTGTATCTGCTGTAAACTTGTGGTAACTGTTCCTCCGGCTGTAGTTTGTGATGAATGTCATGATAAGCTTGCTAATGCAGATAGTATTTCCATTAGTAATATTCCATTACCTGTTGCTGTTCCATCAACATCTAATACTCGGGATGTTCCTGTTAATATAAGAGATTTTGTTTCTAAATCTATTAGGAAGGCTATGTCTGTTATTCCTCCTTCCAGTAAACGTAAAAGGTCTTTTAAAACTTCACATTTTTCAGATGAATTTTTAAATGAACATCATCATTCTGATTTGTCTGTTTCTGATGATGATTTTTCTGGTTCAGAGGATTCTGTCTCAGATATTGACACTGATAAATCTTCATATTTATTTAAAATGGAATTTATTCGTTCTTTACTTAAAGAAGTTTTAATCGCATTAGAGATGGAGGAATCTAGTCCTCTTGATACTAAATCTACTAAGCGTTTAAATTCGGTTTTTAAACCTCCTTTAGTTATTCCGGAAGTTTTTCCTGTCCCTGATGCTATTTCTGAAGTAATTTCTAGGGAATGGAATAATCTAGGTAATTCATTTACTCCTTCTAAAAGGTTTAAGAAATTGTATCCTGTGCCATCTGACAGATTAGAGTTTTGGGACAAAATCCCTAAAGTTGATGGGGCTATCTCTACTCTCGCTAAACGTACTACTATTCCTACGGCAGATAGTACTTCCTTTAAGGATCCTTTAGATAGGAAAATTGAATCCTTTCTAAGGAAAGCTTATTTCTCCAACATAGGTGTGTCCGGTCCACGGCGTCATCCTTACTTGTGGGATATTCTCCTCCCCAACAGGAAATGGCAAAGAGCCCAGCAAAGCTGGTCACATGATCCCTCCTAGGCTCCGCCTTCCCCAGTCATTCTCTTTGCCGTTGTACAGGCAACATCTCCACGGAGATGGCTTAGAGTTTTTTGGTGTTTAACTGTAGTTTTTATTATTCAATCAAGAGTTTGTTATTTTAAAATAGTGCTGGTATGTACTATTTACTCTGAAACAGAAAAGAGATGAAGATTTCTGTTTGTAAGAGGAAAATGATTTTAGCAACCGTTACTAAAATCGATGGCTGTTTCCACACAGGACTGTTGAGAGGAATTAACTTCAGTTGGGGGAAACAGGGAGCAGACTTTTGCTGCTTGAGGTATGACACATTTCTAACAAGACGATGTAATGCTGGAAGCTGTCATTTTCCCTATGGGATCCGGTAAGCCATTTTTATTACATAAAGAGAAAAAAGGGCTTCACAAGGGCTTTTAAGACTGTAGACATTTTCTGGGCTAAAACGATTTATATATAAGCATATTTTATACTCCATAGCCTTGAGGAATTATTTTAATCTTGGGAACTATGTAAATAACCGGCAGGCACTGTATTGGACACCTTATTCTCTAGGGGCTTTCCCTAATCATAGGCAGAGTCTCATTTTCGCGCCTCTATTGCGCACTTGTTTTTGGGAAGCATGACATGCAGATGCATGTGTGAGGAGCTCTGATACATAGAAAAGACTTTCTGAAGGCGTCATTTGGTATCGTATTCCCCTTTGGGCTTGGTTGGGTCTCAGCAAAGCAGATACCAGGGACTGTAAAGGGGTTAAATATAAAAACGGCTCCGGTTCCGTTATTTTAAGGGTTAAAGCTTCCAAATTTGGTGTGCAATACTTTTAAGGCTTTAAGACACTGTGGTGAAATTTTGGTGAATTTTGAACAATTCCTTCATACTTTTTCACATATGCAGTAATAAAGTGTGTTCAGTTTAAAATTTAAAGTGACAGTAACGGTTTTATTTTAAAACGTTTTTTGTACTTTGTTATCAAGTTTATGCCTGTTTAACATGTCTGAACTACCAGATAGACTGTGTTCTGTATGTGGGGAAGCCAAGGTTCCTTCTCATTTAAATAGATGTGATTTATGTGACACAAAATTTAGAGAAAATGATGCCCAAGATGATTCCTCAAGTGAGGGGAGTAAGCATGGTACTGCATCATCCCCTCCTTCGTCTACACCAGTCTTGCCCACACAGGAGGCCCCTAGTACATCTAGTGCGCCAATACTCCTTACTATGCAACAATTAACGGCTGTAATGGATAATTCTATCAAAAACATTTTAGCCAAAATGCCCACTTATCAGCGAAAGCGCGACTGCTCTGTTTTAGAAAATACTGAAGAGCATGAGGACGCTGATGATATTGGTTCTGAAGTGCCCCTACACCAGTCTGAGGGGGCCAGGGAGGTTTTGTCTGAGGGAGAAATTTCAGATTCAGGGAAAATTTCTCAACAAGCTGAACCTGATGTGATTACATTTAAATTTAAATTGGAACATCTCCGCGCTCTGCTTAAGGAGGTGTTATCTACTCTGGATGATTCTGAGAATTTGGTCATTCCAGAGAAATTATGTAAAATGGACAAGTTCCTAGAGGTCCCGGGGCCCCCCGAAGCTTTTCCTATACCCAAGCGGGTGGCGGACATTGTAAATAAAGAATGGGAAAGGCCCGGTATACCTTTCGTCCCTCCCCCCATATTTAAGAAATTGTTTCCTATGGTCGACCCCAGAAAGGACTTATGGCAGACAGTCCCCAAGGTCGAGGGGGCAGTTTCTACTTTAAACAAACGCACCACTATACCCATAGAAGATAGTTGTGCTTTCAAAGATCCTATGGATAAAAAATTAGAGGGTTTGCTTAAAAAGATGTTTGTTCAGCAAGGTTACCTTCTACAACCAATTTCATGCATTGTTCCTGTCACTACAGCAGCGTGTTTCTGGTTCGATGAACTAGAAAAGGCGCTCAATAATAATTCTTCTTCTTATGAGGAGATTATGGACAGAATTCATGCTCTCAAATTGGCTAATTCTTTCACCCTAGACGCCACTTTGCAATTGGCTAGGTTAGCGGCGAAAAATTCTGGTTTTGCTATTGTGGCGCGCAGAGCGCTTTGGCTAAAATCTTGGTCAGCGGATGCGTCTTCCAAGAACAAATTGCTTAACATTCCTTTCAAGGGGAAAACGCTGTTTGGCCCTGACTTGAAAGAGATTATCTCTGATATCACTGGGGGCAAGGGCCACGCCCTTCCTCAGGATAGGTCTTTCAAAGCCAAAAATAAACCTAATTTTCGTCCCTTTCGCAGAAACGGACCAGCCCCAAGTGCTACGTCCTCTAAGCAAGAGGGTAATACTTCTCAAGCCAAGCCAGCCTGGAGGCCAATGCAAGGCTGGAACAAAGGAAAGCAGGCCAAGAAACCTGCCACTGCTACCAAGACAGCATGAGATGTTGGCCCCCGATCCGGGACCGGATCTGGTGGGGGGCAGACTCTCTCTCTTCGCTCAGGCTTGGGCAAGAGATGTTCTGGATCCTTGGGCACTAGAAATAGTCTCCCAAGGTTATCTTCTGGAATTCAAGGGGCTTCCCCCAAGGGGGAGGTTCCACAGGTCTCAATTGTCTTCAGACCACATAAAAAAACAGGCATTCTTACATTGTGTAGAAGACCTGTTAAAAATGGGAGTGATTCATCCTGTTCCATTAGGAGAACAAGGGATGGGGTTCTACTCCAATCTGTTCGTAGTTCCCAAAAAAGAGGGAACATTCAGACCAATCTTAGATCTCAAGATCCTAAACAAGTTTCTCAAGGTTCCATCGTTCAAAATGGAAACCATTCGAACAATTCTTCCTTCCATCCAGGAAGGTCAATTCATGACCACGGTGGATTTAAAGGATGCGTATCTACATATTCCTATCCACAAGGAACATCATCGGTTCCTAAGGTTCGCATTCCTGGACAAGCATTACCAGTTTGTGGCACTTCCGTTCGGATTAGCCACTGCTCCAAGAATTTTCACAAAGGTACTAGGGTCCCTTCTAGCGGTGCTAAGACCAAGGGGCATTGCAGTAGTACCTTACTTGGACGACATTCTGATTCAAGCGTCGTCCCTTCCACAAGCAAAGGCTCACACGGACATTGTCCTGGCCTTTCTCAGATCTCACGGGTGGAAAGTGAACGTAGAAAAAAGTTCGCTATCTCCGTCAACAAGGGTTCCCTTCTTGGGAACAATAATAGACTCCTTAGAAATGAGGATTTTTCTGACAGAGGCCAGAAAATCAAAACTTCTAAACTCTTGTCAAATACTTCATTCTGTTCCTCTTCCTTCCATAGCGCAGTGCATGGAAGTAATAGGTTTGATGGTAGCGGCAATGGACATAGTTCCTTTTGCGCGAATTCATCTAAGACCATTACAACTGTGCATGCTCAGTCAGTGGAATGGGGACTATACAGACTTGTCTCCGACGATACAAGTAGATCAGAGGACCAGAGATTCACTCCGTTGGTGGCTGTCCCTGGACAACCTGTCACAGGGGATGAGCTTCCGCAGACCAGAGTGGGTCATTGTCACGACCGACGCCAGTCTGGTGGGCTGGGGCGTGGTCTGGGGACCCCTGAAAGCTCAGGGTCTTTGGTCTCGGGAAGAATCTCTTCTCCCGATAAATATTCTGGAACTGAGAGCGATATTCAATGCTCTCAAGGCTTGGCCTCAGCTAGCAAAGGCCAAGTTCATACGGTTTCAATCAGACAACATGACGACTGTTGCGTACATCAACCATCAGGGGGGAACAAGGAGTTCCCTGGCGATGGAAGAAGTGACCAAAATCATTCAATGGGCGGAGACTCACTCCTGCCACTTGTCTGCAATCCACATCCCAGGAGTGGAAAATTGGGAAGCGGATTTTCTGAGTCGTCAGACATTTCATCCGGGGGAGTGGGAACTCCATCCGGAAATCTTTGCCCAAATTACTCAATTGTGGGGCATTCCAGACATGGATCTGATGGCCTCTCGTCAGAACTTCAAGGTTCCTTGCTACGGG
Source organism: Bombina bombina (assembly GCF_027579735.1). Taxonomy (NCBI): domain Eukaryota; kingdom Metazoa; phylum Chordata; class Amphibia; order Anura; family Bombinatoridae; genus Bombina; species Bombina bombina. Next base: position 199,574,915 of record NC_069506.1, on the reverse strand, counting down.
TCCAGATCCAGGGATCCCAAGGCGACTCTAGTAGATGCACTAGTAGCACCTTGGACCTTCAAACTAGCTTATGTATTCCCGCCGTTTCCTCTCATCCCCAGGCTGGTAGCCAGGATCAATCAGGAGAGGGCATCGGTGATCTTGATAGCTCCTGCGTGGCCACGCAGGACTTGGTATGCAGACCTGGTGAATATGTCATCGGCTCCACCATGGAAGCTACCTTTGAGACGAGACCTTCTTGTTCAAGGTCCGTTCGAACATCCGAATCTGGTCTCACTCCAACTGACTGCTTGGAGATTGAACGCTTGATCTTATCAAAGCGAGGGTTCTCAGATTCTGTCATTGATACTCTTGTTCAGGCCAGAAAGCCTGTAACTAGAAAAATCTACCACAAAATATGGAAAAAATATATCTGTTGGTGTGAATCTAAAGGATTCCCTTGGGACAAGGTAAAAATTCCTAAGATTCTATCCTTTCTTCAAGAAGGTTTGGAGAAAGGATTATCTGCAAGTTCTTTGAAGGGACAGATTTCTGCCTTGTCTGTGTTACTTCACAAAAAGCTGGCAGCTGTGCCAGATGTTCAAGCCTTTGTTCAGGCTCTGGTTAGAATCAAGCCTGTTTACAAACATTTGACTCCTCCTTGGAGTCTCAATTTAGTTCTTTCAGTTCTTCAGGTAATCTTCTTAGGTCTGCTATTTCTTTGGCTGATGTTGCGGCAGCTTCCACTTTTTGGTTGGAGGCTTTGGCACAACAAGTGTCAGATCATAATACTCATAGCATTGTTAAACTTCTTCAACATGCTAATAACTTTATTTGTGATGCCATCTTTGATATCAGAGTTGATGTCAGGTATATGTCTTTAGCTATCTTAGCTAGAAGAGCTTTATGGCTTAAAACTTGGAATGCAGATATGTCTTCTAAGTCAACTTTGCTTTCCCTTTCTTTTCAAGGTAATAAATTGTTTGGTTCCCAATTGGATTCTATTATTTCAACTGTTACTGGGGGGAAAGGAACTTTTTTACCTCAGGATAAAAATCTAAAGGTAAATATAGGGCTGCTAATCGTTTTCGTTCCTTTCGTCAGAATAAGGAACAGAAGCCTGATCCTTCCCCTAAAGGAACGGTTTCTGTTTGGAAACCATCTCCAGTCTGGAATAAATCCAAGCCTTTTAGAAAGCCAAAACCAGCTCCCAAGTCCACATGAAGGTGCGGCCCTCATTCCAGCACAGCTGGTAGGGGGCAGATTACGATTTTTCAAAGAAATTTGGATCAATTCGATTCACAGTCTTTGGATTCAGAACATTGTTTCACAAGGGTACAGAATAGGTTTCAAGGTAAGGCCTCCTGGAAGAAGATTTTTTCTTTCTCGCATTCCAATAAACCCAGTGAAGGCTCAAGCATTTCTGAAATGTGTTTCAGATCTAGAGTTGGCTGGAGTAATTGTGCCAGTTCCAGTTCTGGAACAGGGTCTGGGGTTTTACTCAAATCTGTTCATTGTACCAAAGAAGGAGAATTCCTTCAGACCAGTTCTGGATTTAAAAATATTGAATCGTTATGTAAAAATACCAACATTCAAAATGGTAACTATAAGGACTATTCTGCCTTTTGTTCAGCAAGGGCATTATATGTCCACAATAGATTTACAAGATGCATATCTGCATATTCCGATTCATCCAGATCACTTTCAGTTTCTGAGATTCTCTTTTCTAGACAAGCATTACCAGTTTGTGGCTCTGCCGTTTGGCCTAGCAACAGCTCCAAGGATTTTTTCAAAGGTTCTCGGTGCCCTTCTATCTGTAATCAGAGAACAGGGTATTGTGGTATTTCCTTATTTGGACGATATCTTGCTACTTGCTCAGTCTTCACATTTAGCAGAATTTTATATGAATCGACTTGTGTCGTTTCTTCAAGAACATGGTTGGAGGATCAATTTACCAAAGAGTTCATTGATTCCTCAGACAAGGGTAACCTTTTTAGGCTTCCAAATAGATTCAGTGTCCATGACTTTGTCTCTGACGGAGAAGAGACGTCTGAAATTGGTTTCAGCTTGTCAAAACCTTCAGTCTCAATCATTCCCTTCGGTAGCCTTATGCATGGAAATTCTAGATCTTATGACTCCTGCATTGGACGCGATCCCCTTTGCTCGTTTTCACATGCGACCTCTTCAGCTTTGTATGCTGAACCAGTGGTGCAGGGATTATACAAAGATATCACAGTTAATATCTTTAAATCCGATTGTACGACACACTCTGACGTGGTGGACAGATCACCATCGTTTAGTTCAAGGGGCTTCTTTTGTTCTTCCAACCTGGACTGTGATCTCAACAGATGCGAGTCTGACAGGTTGGGGAGCTGTATGGGGGTCTCTGACAGCGCAGGGGGTTTGGGAATCTTAGGAGGCGAGATTACCAATCAACATTTTGGAACTCCGTGCGATTTTCAGAGCTCTTCAGTCGTGGCCTCTTCTGAAGAGAGAATCGTTCATTTGTTTTCAGACGGACAATGTCACAACTGTGGCATATGTGAATCATCAAGGGGGGACTCACAGTCCTCTGGCTATGAAAGAAGTATCTCGGATACTTGTATGGGCGGAATCCAGCTCCTGTATAATCTCTGTGGTTCACATCCCAGGTATAGACAATTGGGAAGCGGATTATCTCAGTCGCCAGACGTTACATCCGAGCGAATGGTCTCTTCACCCAGAGGTTTTTCTTCAGATTGTTCAAATCTGGGAACTTCCAGAAATAGATCTGATGGCCTCTCATCTAAACAAGAAACTTCCCAGGTATCTGTCCAGATCCAGGGATCCTCAGGCGGAGGCAGTGGATGCATTGTCACTTCCTTGGAAGTATCATCCTGCCTATATCTTTCCGCCTCTAGTTCTTCTTCCAAGAGTGATCTTCAAGATTCTAAAAGAGCGTTCGTTTGTTCTGCTGGTGGTTTTGGTGTGCGGATCTTGTTCGGATGGCTACTTGCCAACCTTGGACTCTTCCGTTAAGACCAGACCTTCTATCTCAAGGTCCTTTTTTCCATCAGGATCTCAAATCATTAAATTTGAAGGTATGGAGATTGAATGCTTGATTCTCAGTCATAGAGGTTTCTCTGATTCCGTAATTAATACTATGTTACAGGCTCGTAAATCTGTGTCTAGGAAGATATATTATCGAGTCTGGAAGACTTACATTTCTTGGTGTTTTTCTCATCATTTTTCCTGGCATTCTTTTAGAATTCCTAGAATTTTACAGTTTCTTCAGGATGGTCTGGATAAAGGTTTGTCTGCAAGTTCATTGAAAGGACAAATTTCTGCTCTTTCTGTGCTGTTTCACAGAAAGATTGCTAATCTTCCTGATATTCATTGTTTTGTACAGGCTTTGGTTTGTATAAAACCTGTCATTAAGTCAATCTCTCCTCCTTGGAGTTTGAATTTGGTTCTGGGGGCTTTACAAGCTCCTCCGTTTGAACCTATGCATTCTCTGGATATTAAATTACTTTCTTGGAAAGTATTGTTCCTTTTGGCCATCTCTTCTGCTAGAAGAGTTTCTGAGTTATCTGCTCTTTCTTGTGAATCTCCTTTTCTGATTTTTCATCCGTATAAGGCGGTGTTGCGGACATCATTTAAATTTTTACCTAAAGTTGTTAATTCTAACAACATTAGTAGAGAAATTGTGGTTCCTTCATTGTGTCCTAATCCTAAGAATTCTAAGGAAAGATCGTTACATTCTTTGGATGTAGTTAGAGCTTTGAAATATTATGTTGAAGCTACTAAAGATTTCCGGAAGACTTCTAGTCTATTTGTTATCTTTTCCGGTTCCAGGAAAGGTCAGAAGGCCTCTGCCATTTCTTTGGCGTCTTGGTTAAAGTCTTTGATTCATCATGCTTATGTCGAGTCGGGTAAAACTCCGCCTCAAAGGATTACAGCTCATTCTACTAGGTCAGTTTCTACTTCCTGGGCGTTTAGGAATGAAGCTTTGGTTGATCAGATTTGCAAAGCAGCAACTTGGTCTTCTTTGCATACTTTTACTAAATTCTACCATTTTGATGTGTTTTCTTCTTCTGAAGCAGTTTTTGGTAGAAAAGTACTTCAGGCAGCTGTTTCAGTTTGATTCTTGCTTATAATTTCAGTTTTTTTCATTATAAGATTAAAACTTTATTTTGGAGTGTGGATTATTTTTCAGCGGAATTGGCTGTCTTTATTTTATCCCTCCCTCTCTAGTGACTCTTGCGTGGAAGTTCCACATCTTGGGTATTTATTATCCCATACGTCACTAGCTCATGGACTCTTGCTAATTACATGAAAGAAAACATAATTTATGTAAGAACTTACCTGATAAATTAATTTCTTTTATATTAGCAAGAGTCCATGACGCCCACCCTTTTTTTGTGGTGGTTATAATTTTTTGTATAAAGCACAATTGTTCCAATTCCTTATTTTTTATGCTTTTGCACTTTTTCTTATCACCCCACTTCTTGGCTATTCGTTAAACTGATTTGTGGGTGTGGTGAGGGGTGTTTTTAAAGGCATTTTGAGGTTTGGGAAACTTTGCCCCTCCTGGTAGGAATGTGTATCCCATACGTCACTAGCTCATGGACTCTTGCTAATATGAAAGAAATGAATTTATCAGGTAAGTTCTTACATAAATTATGTTTTTGGATTCTTCTTTATATAGTCAAGAAGGAAACGGCTACAACTAATATAAACAGTGAATTATAAGAAGTCCATTACTTCAGCCCTTTATAAAATGAAATGTGCACAAAATGTCAAAAATCTATCTATTTTTTTTAATTTATTTTTTTAATTTTTTTTTTTAAAAAGTCTGCATGACTTGCTTAATAGCGCTTGAGATTTCTTATATCGCAAGCACAGTTTACAAAAATGGCCACACTGGGGCTCAGTAAGGGAGAATGGAGCAAGCATAATTTTTATGCTAACAGTAAGAAGAAGAGAAAACAAAAAAATAAATATATATATATTGCATTGTTGTTTCATTTTTGTCTTATCTTATTGGCTATTACATCTTGAGTTTAGTGTCGCTGTCCTATAAATGCACTCCACCCTCTCTGGAGAAAATGGGAAAAGTTAATTTTTTTTCTTTCTATAGGTCAATTACTAAAATGGACAGTGACATTTAAAATCATATTTCAGATACAGCATGCATTTTTAAGCAACGTTCCAATTTACTTCTATTAGCGAATTTGCTTTGTTCTCTTGGTATGCTTTGTTGAACAATAGTAGAGTGCACATGTCTTTTGCAATCTATGGCAGCAGTGTTTACTACAGTGTACAGCATTGCTATAAACATTTGCATACGAAGAGAGAAGCGCTCTGTTCGTTCCTGGTAGAGCGCTTCTCTCTTTGTATGCAAATTAATATGACCCTGGGGAAGTCTCCCTATGGGTGATGGGGGAAACCCCCTGGGGAAGTCTCCCTATGGGTGATGGGGGAAACCAGACGTGGACTCCTTGCCCAGTGTGCTTAGAGGAATGTGGCTGCACCTCACTGACGAGGCCGAAACGATCTTCTGGGGTTGTCATGTTCCTTGTTCAGAGGAGAATTGCCTGGTATTTCAGGGCTGGACTGACCTTAAATGGCGGGATCAGACTGATATACTTCAGGAAAGTTTGTCAGGAGCCAATCCGTGCCGTTTTTTTAAGCACATTATTGCAGTGACAATCATGTTCTTCATTTTACTTTTTTGTTTACAACTGGAACTTGGACGGATCGGTCCGTCCTTAAAGGATTCCAAAACTTTCTTTTTTTTTTGTCTACACAGTGATCACAAATTTAAATTACCAAACTTGCATATATTATAAATTACGTACTTTTATATTCCAACTATGTTTCTCTGCCATATAAAATACATTTTCTCTGATGACGTTGTCATTCAAGACAACCCTCTAAAGTGGGCCATGTATTATCTCAATCCATTTTCAATCCGATCGCGATTTTTTGCATTTAAAAAAAAAAAAATTGTCACCATGCACATGCACCATGCACATGCGTATTGCGATCCTTTGATTTGCGCATGCGCATATCCCCTCCGTAATACCACAATTACAGCGGGTCTGCTGGTTTGCTTAAAATATAACGATTAAGCATTTCTTTCATGTAATTAGCAAGAGTCCATGAGCTAGTGACGTATGGGATATACATTCCTACCAGGAGGGGCAAAGTTTCCCAAACCTTAAAATGCCTATAAATACACCCCTCACCACACCGACAATTCAGTTTTACAAACTTTGCCTCCGATGGAGGTGGTGAAGTAAGTTTGTGCTAGATTCTACGTTGATATGCGCTCCGCAGCAAGTTGGAGCCCGGTTTTCCTCTCAGCGTGCAGTGAATGTCAGAGGGATGTGAGGAGAGTATTGCCTATTTGAATGCAGTGATCTCCTTCTACGGGGTCTATTTCATAGGTTCTCTGTTATCGGTCGTAGAGATTCATCTCTTACCTCCCTTTTCAGATCGACGATATACTCTTATATATACCATTACCTCTGCTGATTCTCGTTTCAGTACTGGTTTGGCTTTCTACAAACATGTAGATGAGTGTCCTGGGGTAAGTAAATCTTATTTTCTGTGACACTCTAAGCTATGGTTGGGCACTTTGTTTATAAAGTTCTAAATATATGTATTCAAACATTTATTTGCCTTGACTCAGAATGTTCAACTTTCCTTATTTTTCAGACAGTCAGTTTCATATTTGGGATAATGCATTTGAATTAATCATTTTTTCTTACCTTCAAAATTTGATTCTTTTTTCCCTGTGGGCTGTTAGGCTCGCGGGGGCTGAAAATGCTTCATTTTATTGCGTCATTCTTGGCGCGGACTTTTTTGGCGCAAAAAATTCTTTTCCGTTTCCGGCGTCATACGTGTCGCCGGAAGTTGCGTCATTTTTTGACGTTATTTTGCGCCAAAAATGTCGGCGTTCCGGATGTGCCGTCATTTTTGGCGCCAAAAGCATTTAGGCGCCAAATAATGTGGGCGTCTTATTTGGCGCTAAAAAATAAGGGCGTCGCTTTTGTCTCCACATTATTTAAGTCTTATTTTTTCATTGCTTCTGGTTGCTAGAAGCTTGTTCTTTGGCATTTTTTCCCATTCCTGAAACTGTCATTTAAGGAATTTGATCAATTTTGCTTTATATGTTGTTTTTTCTCTTACATATTGCAAGATGTCTCACGTTGCATCTGAGTCAGAAGATACTACAGGAAAATCGCTGTCTAGTGCTAGAGCTACCAAGCTAAGTGTATCTGCTATATTTTTTGGTATCTGTTTCTCCAGCTGTTGTTTGTATTGCATGTCATGACAAACTTATTAATGCAGATAAAATTTCCTTTAGTACTGTTACATTACCTGTTGCTGTTCCGTCAACATCTAATTTTCAGAGTGTTCCTGATAAACATAAGAGATTTTATTTTTTAAATCCATTAAGAAGGCTATGTCTGTTATTTCTCCTTCTAGTTTACATAAAAGTCTTTTAAAACTTCTCTTTTTTCAGATGAATTTTTAAATGAACATCATCATTCTGATACTGATAATGGTTCTTCTGGTTCAGAGGTTTCTGTCTCAGAGGTTGATGCTGATAAATCTTTGTATTTGTTCAAGATGGAATTTATTCGTTCTTTATTTAAAGAAGTATTAATTGCATTAGAAATAGAGGATTCTGGTCCTCTTGATACTAAATCTAAACGTTTGAATAAGGTTTTTAAATCTCCTGTAGTTATTCCAGAAGTGTTTAATCTCCCTGATGCTATTTCTGAAGTAATTTCCAGGGAATGGAATAATTTGGGTAATTCTTTTACTCCTTCTAAACGTTTAAGCAATTATATCCTGTGCCATCTGACAGATTAGAGTTTTTTTGGGGACAAAATCCCTAAGGTTATGGGGCTGTCTCTACTCCTGCTAAATGTGCTACTATTCCTACGGCAGATAGTACTTCATTTAAGGATCCTTTAGATAGGAAAATTGAATCCTTTCTAAGAAAAGCTTACTTATGTTCAGGTAATCTTCTTAGACCTGCTATATTTTTAGCGGATGTTGCTGCAGCCTCAACTTTTTGGTTAGAAGCTTTAGCGCAACAAGTAACAGATCATAATTTTATAGCATTATTATTATTCTATAACATGCTAATAATTTTATTGGTGATACCATCTTTTGATATCATTAGAGTTGATGTCAGGTATATGTCTCTAGCTATTTTAGCTAGAAAAGCTTTATGGATTAAACTTGGAATGCTGATATGTCTTCTAAGTCACCTTGCTTTCCCTTTCTTTACAGGGTAATAAATTATTATCTCAACTGTTTCTGGAAGGAAGGGAACTTTTTTACCAAAGGATAAAAAATCTAAGGTAAATTTAGGTCTAATAATCATTTTCGTTCCTTTCCTCATGATAAGGAACAAAAGCCTGATCCTTCATCCTCAGGAAAGGTATCAGTTTGGAAACTATTTCCAGTTTGGAGTATATCCAAGCCTTATAGAAAACCTATAGCCAGCTCCTAAGTACCCATGAAGGTGCGGACCTTATTCCAGCTCAGCTGGTATGGGGCAGATTACGTTTTCTTCAAAGTTATTTGGATCAATTCCGTTCTCAATCTCTGGTTTCAGAACATTGTTTCAGAAAGGTACAGAATTGGCTTCAGTTAAGGCCTCCTGCTAAGAGATTTTTTTCTTTCCCGTGTCCCAGTTAACACAGCAAAGGCTCAGCATTTCTGAAATGTGTTTCAGATCTAGAGTTGGCTGGAGTAATTATGCCAGTTCCAGTTCTGGAACAGGGGCTGGGGTTTTATTTTATCTCTTCATTGTACCAAAGAAGGTCAATTCCTTCAGACCAGTTCCGGATCTATCAATATTGAATCGTTATGTAAAGATACCAACATTCAAGATGGTTACTGTAGGACTATCCTGCCTTTTGTTTAGCAAGGGCATTATTTGTCTACAATAGATTTACAGGATGTGTATCTGCATATTCCGATTCATCCAGATCACTTTTAGTGTCTGAGATTCTCTTTTTAGATAAGCATTACCAGTTTTGTGGCTCTACCGTGTGGCCTAGCCTCAGTTCCAAGAATTTTTTTGGTTCTCGGTGCCCTTCTTTCTGTAATCAGAGAACAGGGTTTTGGTATTTCCTTATTGGACGATATCTGGGTACTTGCTCAGTCTTCTCATTTTCAAGGAATCTCATACGAATCGACTTGTGTTGTTTCTTCAAGTTCATGGTTGGAGGATCAATTTACCATTCAGTTCATTGATTCCTCAGACAAGGGTAACCTTTTTAGGTTTCTAGATAGATTCAGTGTCTATGACTCTGTCCTTGTCAGACAAGAGAAGTTTAACATTGATATCAGCTTGTCAAAACCTTCAGTCACAATCATTCCCTTTGGTAGCCTTATGCATGGAAATTTTAGGTCTTAGGACTGCCGCATCAGATACGATCTCCTTTGCTCATTTTCACATGCGACCTCTTCAGCTCTGTATGCTGAACCAATGGTGCAGGGATTACTCAAAGATATCTCAATTAATATCTTTAAACCGATTATACGACACTCTCTGACTTGGTGGACAGATCACCATCGTTTAGTTCAGGGGGCTTCTTGTTCTTCCGACCTGGACTATTATCTCAACAGATACAAGTCTTACAGGTTGGGGAGCTGTGTGGGGGTATCTGACGGCACAAGGGGTTTGGGAATCTCAGGAGGTGAGATTTCCGATCAATATTTTGGAACTCCGTGCAATTTTCAGAGCTCTTCAGTCTTGGCCTCTTCTGAAGAGAGAGTTGTTCATTTGTTTTCAGATAGACAATGTCACAACTGTGGCATACATCAATCATCAAGGAGGGACTCACAGTCCTCTGGCTATGAAAGAAGTATCTCGAATTTTGGTTTGGGCGGAATCCAGCTCCTGTCTAATCTCTGCGGTTCATATCCCAGGTATGGACAATTGGAAAGCGGATTATCTCAGTCGCCAAACGTTGCACCTGGGCGAATGGTCTTCAACCAGAGGTATTTCCTCAGATTGTTCAAATGTGGGAACTTCCAGAAATAGATCTGATGGCTTCTCATCTAAACAAGAAACTTCCCTGGTATCTGTCCGGATCCCGGGATCCTCGGGCGGAGGCAGTGGATGCATTATCTCTTCCTTACAAGTGTCATCCTGCCTATATCTTTCCGCCTCTAGTTCTTCTTCCAAGGGTATTCTCCAATGTTCTAAGGAATGCTCGTTTGTCCTGCTGGTAGCTCCAGCATGGCCTCACAGGTTTTGGTATGCGGATCTTGTCCGGATGGCCTCTTGCCGGCTGTGGACTCTTCCGTTAAGACCAGTCTTTCTGTCTCAAGGTTCTTTTTTCCATCAGGATCTCAAAACCTTAGTTTTAAGGTGTGGAGTTTGAACGCTTGATTGTTGGTCAAAGAGGTTTCTCTGACTCTGTGATTGATACTATGTGACAGGTTCGTAAATCTGTATCTAGAGAGATATATTATAGAGTCTGGAAGACTTATATTTCTTCAGGATGGTTTAGATAAAGGTTTGTCCGCAAGTTTCTTGTAAGACAAATCTCTGCTCTTTCTGTTCTTTTTCACAGAAGGATTGCTAATCTTCCTGATATTCATTGTTTTGTACAACCTTTGGTTCGTATAAAACTTGTCATTAAGTCAATTTCTCTTCCTTGGAGTTTGAATTTGGTTCTGGGGGCTCTTCAAGCTCCTCCTTTTGAACCCATGCATTCTTTGGTCGTTATATAACTTTCTTGGAAAGTTTTGTTTATTTTGGCCATCTCTTCTGCCAGAAGAGTCTCTGAATTATCTACTATTTTTTGTGAGTCTCCTTTTCTGATTTTGCATCAGGATAAGGCGGTGCTGCGAACTTCTTTTGAATTTTTTACCTAAGGTTGTGAATTCTAACAACATTAGTAGAGAAATTGTGGTTCCTTCATTATGTCCTAATCCTATGAATTCTAAGGAGAAATCATTGCATTCTTTGGATGCTGTTAGAGCTTTGTAATATTATGTTGAAGCTACTAAGTCTTTCCGAAAGACTTCTAGTCTATTTGTCATCTTTTCCGGTTCTAGAAAAGACCAGAAAGCTTCTGCCATTTCTTTGGCATCTTGGTTGAAATCTTTATTTCATCATGCCTATGTTGAGTCGGGTAACACTCCGCCTCAAAGGATTACAGCTCATTCTACTAGGTCAGTTTCTACTTCCTGGGCGTTTAAGAATGAAGCTTCGGTTGATCAGATTTGCAAAACAGCAACTTGGTCCTCTTTGCATACTTTTACTAAATTCTACCATTTTGATGTGTTTTCTTCTTCTGAAGCAGTTTTTGGTAGAAACGTACTTCAGGCAGTGGTTTCAGTTTGAATCTTCTGCTTATGTTTTTTCATTAAATTTTATTCTGGGTGTGGATTATTTTCAGCAGGAATTGGCTGTCTTTATTTTATCCCTCCCTCTCTAGTGACTCTTGTGTGGAAAGATCCACATCTTGGGTAATCATTATCCCATACGTCACTAGCTCATGGACTCTTGCTAATTACATGAAAGAAAACATAATTTATGTAAGAACTTACCTGATAAATTCATTTCTTTCATATTAGCAAGAGTCCATGAGGCCCGCCCTTTTTTGTGGTGGTTTTGATTTTTTTGTATAAAGCACAATTATTCCAATTCCTTATTTTATATGCTTTCGCACTTTTTTCTTATCACCCCACTTCTTGGCTATTCGTTAAACTGAATTGTGGGTGTGGTGAGGGGTGTATTTATAGGCATTTTAAGGTTTGGGAAACTTTGCCCCTCCTGGTAGGAATGTATATCCCATACGTCACTAGCTCATGGACTCTTGCTAATATGAAAGAAATGAATTTATCAGGTAAGTTCTTACATAAATTATGTTATCGATGGGTGGGTGTACACTAGTACTTGGAGAATGCAGTACAAGCCTCCTAACTATTCTTTCTCACAAATTAGAATAATGATAATAGATATAGAGTAGCGTTTTGTTAGAGGCGCCCCAAAAGGCTGATTAAAAGTGGCTAGAATGTGAAAATTCAAGAAATAAAAATAACTACTAGAATGTAGAAATTCAAAAATACGAAAATACTACTATAAAAGAAAAAAAAAATTCTTAGTGCGAGTTACTATGTAAACTCTGTTATATATAAACCTGGTTTGGGTGATCTAAATTAGAATTTAAAACTCAAAGGAAATTTCACTTACGGACCCAATGTTCACTCTAATTGAAACTTACAGAAAAGAAAAAACTTACATTGATAGATAGAAATATAAATTTAATAAATATAAAAAGAAATTGACATTCAAATATCTCGGTAAATACTATGATTATTATAAAAATCAATAAAAAATATAGACACCGGTGTCACTAACAATTAAAATTCAATTTACTGTTATTTATAACTTTGCATAAAAACATTAATACAATCATCTAATGATAAAGGCGTCTCAAGATTTTCTGCAACTAACAGCCATGTATTACATGCAGAAGAAAATATTAGGCACTTGCGATGTATTCAAATGCTCAATAAATGTGTTCTTATATTCAGTGAAATTTAGGTAATAAGTCAGTTCATTAATTTTGACTCTCTTCTTCAGCGTGTAAATAATAAATCTTGGATGTCCGAGCTGAGTAGTATGATCTACGCGTTTCAGCCAAAAATAGCCTTTATCAAGTTCTTGATAAAGGCTATTTTTGGCTCAAAAGCGTAGATCATACTACTCAGCTCCCAGATCTGGGGACTCGTCATTGTAGATCTCCCAGGACCATTATCAGTATTGCACTAACAAAATTAGGTGCAAACTGAATTGGTGGGAGATTATTGTCAGATCCCACTCCCAGAACCAATTCTGAACACAGATAGAGGCGGTAGGAGACGGGAAACCAACAGACAACTTTTTCAAAAAGTGCGCGCTCTCATCATACTCCACACGGATTGGATAAGATTCGACACACCAAAAACAAACTGTAAGCAGACCAGTCGGTCGAAGCATTAAGTGAAACAAAGTAGCTTCTAAGAGTAAGTACGAAAACAATAACTACTAGCTCTGAAGCCGAAGAAACAATAGTGAGTATCAATTTAAGTTACAATATAGCAACCACCTGGAACATAAACCACATCTTGAAATAGCTGCTCATTCATTGAAACAATCGAATAGTTCAACATTATTGTACCTAAACACACTACGATACAGACCTGGACATCCAAGATTTATTATTTACACGCTGAAGAAGAGAGTCAAAATTAATGAACTGACTTATTACCTAAATTTCACTGAATATAAGAACACATTTATTGAGCATTTGAATACATCGCAATTGCCTATTTTCTTCTGCATGTAATACATGGCTGTTAGTTGCAGAAAATCGTGAGACGCCTTTATCATTAGATGATTGTATTAATGTTTTTATGCAAAGTTATAAATAACAGTAAATTGAATTTTAATTGTTAGTGACACCGGTGTCTATATTTTTATTGATTTTTATAATAATCATAGTATTTACCGAGATATTTGAATGTCAATTTCTTTTTATATTTATTAAATTTATATTTCTATCTATCAATGTAAGTTTTTTTCTTTTCTGTAAGTTTCAATTAGAGTGAACATTGGGTCCGTAAGTAAAATTTCCTTTGAGTTTTAAATTCTAATTTAGATCACCCAAACCAGGTTTATATATAACAGAGTTTACATAGTAACTCGCACTAAGAATTTTTTTTTTTTTCTTTTATAGTAGTATTTTCGTATTTTTGAATTTCTACATTCTAGTAGTTATTATTATTTTTATTTCTTGAATTTTCACATTCTAGCCACTTTTACAGTCAGCCTTTTGGGGCGCCTCTAACAAAACGATACTCTATATCGATTAAGCATATCGCACATGCGCATAGCGGCTATACTCCGCCATTATGATAACCTGGGTTATCGGTCATGATTGGAGGATGGAAATATAAAGCCAGTGGTGGGTTTGGAAATGGTTCAATTTTCAGAATAGGATTTCACATAAGTGGTACTTCTTTGAAACAACATGTAAGTTACAAAGTAAATAATAATATTTTGATATTGCAATTGAAGGTACAATTTTTGGGGGGTTTAGTGTCCCTTTCAAGGGTTAACAAAGGATACCAAGACAACTAAGCAAAATTCATAATCAAGGTAAATTGGAAAGTTGTTTAAAATTCAATGCTCTATCCAATTCATTTAAGCTAAATTTTGACTTTACTGTCCCATTTATGTGGTATTATTTTGAGTTTAATGGGCTAGATTTACTAAGGGCCAGGTGGACAAGGACGGACCTCTCAGTCCCTGTCTGGCCGCATCATGGCAGCATATTTATCTTTGCACAAGCCACTGGTTCTGCAACTCTGCCCCTTACTGCTGCTTCTTAAAGAGACATGAAATTCACACTTATTTTTCTTTCATGATTCAGACAGAGAATACAATTTTAAACAACTTTCCAAATTAAGTATACTATCTAAATTGCTTTATTCTTTTCTTTCATGTAATTAGCAAGAGTCCATGAGCTAGTGACGTATGGGATATACATTCCTACCAGGAGGGGCAAAGTTTCCCAAACCTCAAAATGCCTATAAATACACCCCTCACCACACCCACAAATCAGTTTTACAAACTTTGCCTCCTATGGAGGTGGTGAAGTAAGTTTGTGCTAGATTATACGTTGATATGCGCTCAGCAGCAGGTTGGAGCCCGGTTTTCCTCTCAGCGTGCAGTGAATGTCAGAGGGATGTGAGGAGAGTATTGCCTATTTGAATTCAATGATCTCCTTCTACGGGGTCTATTTCATAGGTTCTCTGTTATCGGTCGTAGAGATTCATCTCTTACCACCCTTTTCAGATCGACGATATACTCTTATTTATATACCATTACCTCTGCTGATTTTCGTTTCAGTACTGGTTTGGCTTTCTACAACATGTAGATGAGTGTCCTGGGGTAAGTAGATCTTATTTTCTGTGACACTCTAAGCTATGGTTGGGCACTTTTTTATAAAGTTCTAAATATATGTATTCAAACATTTATTTGCCTTGACTCAGGATGTTCAACATTCCTTATTTCAGACAGTCAGTTTCATATTTGGGATAATGCATATGAATAAATCAATTTTTTTCTTAACCTTAAAAATTTGACTTTTTCCCTGTGGGCTGTTAGGCTCGCGGGGGCTGAAAATGCTTCATTTTATTGCGTCATTCATGGCGCGGACTTTTTTGGCGCAAACATTGTTTTTATTTTTTTTTTCTGTTTCCGGCGTCATACGTGTCGCCGGAAGTTGCGTCATTTTTGACGTTCTTTTGCGCCAAAAGTGTCGGCGTTCCGGATGTGGCGTCATTTTGGCGCTAAAAGCATTTAGGCGCCAAATAATGTGGGCGTCATTTTTGGCGCTAAAAAAAAAATATGGGCGTCACTATTGTCTCCACATTATTTAAGTCTCATTTTTTATTGCTTCTGGTTGCTAGAAGCTTGTTCACTGGCATCTTTTTTCCCATTCCTGAAACTGTCATTTAAGGAATTTGATCAATTTTGCTTTATATGTTGTTTTTTCTATTACATATTGCAAGATGTCCCACGTTGAAACAGAGTCAGAAGATACTTCTGGAAAATCGCTGCCTGGGGCTGGAGCTACCAAAGCTAAGTGTATCTACTGTAAACTTATGGTATCTGTTCCTCCAGCTGTTGTTTGTACTGTTTTGTCATGACAAACTGTTAATGCAGATAATATTTCCTTTAGTACTGTTACATTACCTGTTGCTGTTCTGTCAACATCTAATACTCAGAGTGTTCCTGATAACATAAGAGATTTTGTTTCTAAATCCATTAAGAAGGCTATGTCTGTTATTCCTCCTTCTAGTAAACGTAAAAAGTCTTTTAAAATTTCTCATTTTTCAGATGAATTTTTAAATGAACATCATCATTCTGATTCTGATAATGGTTCTTCTGGTTCAGAGGATTCTGTCTCAGAGGTTGATGCTGATAAATCTTCATATTTATTTAAAATGAAATTTATTCGTTCTTTACTTAAAGAAGTCCTAATTGCATTAGAAATTGAGGATTCTGGTCTTCTTGATACTAAATCTAAACGTTTAGATAAGGTTTTTAAATCTCCTGTAGTTATTCCAGAAGTTTTTCCTGTCCTTAGTGCTATTTCTGAAGTAATTTCCAGGGAATGGAATAATTTGGGTAATTCATTTACTCCTTCTAAACGTTTTAAGCAATTATATCCTGTGCCATCTGACAGATTAGAGTTTTGGGACAAAATCCATAAAGTTGATGGGGCTGTCTCTACTCTTGTTAAGCGTACTACTATTCCTACGGCAGATGGTACTTCCTTAAGGATCCTTTAGATAGGAAAATTGAATCCTTTCTAAGAAAAGCTTACTTGTGTTCAGGTAATCTTCTTAGACCTGCTATATCTTTAGCGGATGTTGCTGCAGCTTCATCTTTTGGTTAGAAGCTTTAGCGCAACAAGTAACAGATCATAATTCTCATAGCATTTTTTATTATTCAACATGCTAATAATTTTATTTGTAATGCCATCTTTGATATCATTAGAGTTGATGTCAGGTATATGTCTCTAGCTATTTTAGCTAGAAGAGTTTTATGGCTTAAGACTTGGAATGCTGTTATGTCTTCTAAGTCTACTCTGCTTTCCCTTTCTTTCCAGGGTAATAATCGTTTTCGTTCCTTTTGTCACAACAAGGAGCAAAAACCTGATCCTTCATCCTCAGGAGCGGTATCAGTTTGGAAACCATCTCCAGTCTGGAATAAATCCAAGCCTTTTAGAAAATCAAAGCCAGCTCCTAAGTCCACATGAAGGTACGGCCCTCATTCCAGCTCAGCTGGTAGGGGGCAGATTACGTTTTTTCTAAGAAATTTGGATCAATTCCGTTCACAATCTTTGGATTCAGAACATTGTTTCAGAAGGGTACAGAATTGGCTTCAAGATAAGGCCTCCTGCAAAGAGATTTTTTTCTTTCCCGTGTCCCAGTAAACCCAGCGAAGGCTCATGCATTTCTGAAATGTGTTTCAGATCTAGAGTTGACTGGAGTAATTTTGCCAGTTCCAGTTCTGGAACAGGGACTGGGGTTTTTATTCAAATCTCTTCATTGTACCAAAGAAGGAAAATTCCTTCGGACCAGTTCTGGATCTAAAAATATTGAATCGTTATGTAAGGATACCAACATTCAAAATGGTCACTGTAAGGACTATCCTGCCTTTTGTTCAACAAGGGCATTATATGTCTACTATAGATTTACAGGATGCATATCTACATATTCCGATTCATCCAGATCACTATCAGTTTCTGAGATTCTCTTTCCTAGACAAGCATTACCAGTTTGTGGCTCTGCCGTTTGGCCTAGCTACAGCTCCAAGAATTTTTACGAAGGTTCTCGGTGCCCTTCTGTCTGTATTCAGAGAACAGGGTATTGTGGTATTCCTTATTTGGACGATATCTTGGTACTTGCTCAGTCTTCACATTTAGCAGAATCTCATTCGAATCGACTTGTGTTGTTTCTTCAACATCATGGTTGGAGGTTCCATTTACCAAAAAGTTCATTGATTCCTCAGACTTAGGTAACCTTTTTAGGTTTTCAGATAGATTCAGTATCCATGTCTCTATCTTTGATAGACATGAGACGTCTAAAGTTGATATCAGCTTGTCGAAACCTTCAGTCACAATCTTTCTTCGGTAGCCTTATGCATGGAAATTCTAGGTCTTATGACTGCGGCATCGGACGCGATCCCCTTTGCTAGTTTTCACATGCGGCCTCTTCAGCTCAGCTGAACCAGTGGTGCAGGGATTACACAAAGATATCTCAATTAATATCTTTAAAACCGATTGTACGATACTCTCTGACGTGGTGGACAGATCACCATCGTTTAGTTCAGGGGGCTTCTTTTGTTCTTCCGACCTGGACTGTAATTTCAACAGATGCAAGTCCTACAGGTTGGGGAGCTGTGTGGGGGTCTCTGACAGCACAAGGGGTTTGGGAATCTAAGGAGGTGAGATTACTGATCAATATTTTGGAACTCCGTGCACTTTTCAGAGCTCTTCAGTCTTGGCCTCTTCTAAAGAGAGAATCGTTCATTTGTTTTCAGACAGACAATGTCACAACTGTGGCATACATCAATCATCAAGGAGGGACTCACAGTCCTCTGGCTATGAAAGAAGTATCTCGAATTCTGGTATGGGCGGAATCCAGCTCCTGTCTAGTTTCTGCGGTTCATATCCCAGGTATAGACAATTGGGAAGCGGATTATCTCAGTCGCCACACGTTTCATCCGGGCGAATGGTCTCTTCTCCCAGAGGTATTTCTTCAGATTGTTCAAATATGGGGTCTTCCAGAAATAGATCTGATGGCTTCTCATCTGAACAAGAAACTTCCCAGGTATCTGTCCAGATCCGGGGATCCTCAAGCGGAAGCAGTGGATGCGTTGTCACTTCCTTGGAAGTATCATCCTGCCTATATCTTTCCGCCTCTAGTTCTTCTTCCAAGAGTAATCTCCAAGATTCTGAAGGAATGCTCATTTGTTCTGCTGGTGGTTCCAGCATGGCCTCTCAGGTTTTTGGTATGCGGATCCTGTCCGGATGGCCTCTTGCCAACCGTGGACTCTTCCGTTATGACCAGACCTTCTGTCACAAGGTCCTTTTTTTCCATCAGGATCTCAAATCCTTAAATTTAAAGGTATGGAGATTGAACGCTTGATTCTTAGTCAAAGAGGTTTCTCTGACTCTGTGATTAATACTATGTTACAGGCTCGTAAATCCGTATCTAGGGAGATATATTATAGAGTCTGGAAGACTTATATTTCTTGGTGTCTTTCTCATCATTTTTCCTGGCATTCTTTTAGAATTCCGAGAATTTTACAGTTTCTTCAGGATGGTTTGGATAAAGGTTTGTCTGCAAGTTCCTTGAAAAGACAAATCTCTGCTCTTTCTGTTCTTTTTCACAGAAAGATTGTTAATCTTCCTGATATTCATTGTTTTGTACAAGCTTTGGTTCGTATAAAACCTGTCATTAAGTCAATTTCTCCTCCTTGGAGTTTGAATTTGGTTCTGGGGGCTCTTCAAGCTCCTCCGTTTGAACCTATGCATTCTTTGGACATTAAATTACTTTCTTGAAAAGTTTTGTTCTTTTTGGCCATCTCTTCTGCCAGAAGAGTTTCTGAATTATCTGCTCTTTCTTATGAGTCTCCTTTTCTGATTTTTCATCAGGATAAGGCGGTGTTGCGAACTTCTTTTAAATTTTTACCTAAGGTTGTGAATTCTAACAACATTAGTAGAGAAATTGTGGTTCCTTCATTATGTCCGAATTCTAAGGAGAAATCATTGTTTTCTTTGGATGTAGTTAGAGCTTTGAAATATTATGTTGAAGCTACTAAGAATTTCCGAAAGACTTCTAGTCTATTTGTTATCTTTTCCGGTTCTAGGAAAGGTCAGAAGGCTTCTGCCATTTCTTTGGCATCTTGGTTGAAATCTTTAATTCATCATGCTTATGTTGAGTCGGGTAAAACTCCGCCTCAAAGGATTACAGCTCATTCTACTAGGTCAGTTTCTACTTCCTGGGCGTTTAGGAATGAAGCTTCGGTTGTTCAGATTTGCAAAGCAGCAACTTGGTCTTCTTTGCATACTTTTACTAAATTCTACCATTTTTTATGTGTTTTCTTCTTCTGAAGCAGTTTTTGGTAGAAAAGTACTTCAGGCAGTTGTTTCAGTTTGATTCTTCTGCTTATAATTTCAGTTTTTTTCATTATAAGTTTTAAACTTTGTTTGGGTGTGGATTATTTTCAGCGGAATTGGCTGTCTTTATTTTATCCCTCCCTCTCTAGTGACTCTTGCGTGGAAGATCCACATCTTGGGTAGTCATTATCCCATACGTCACTAGCTCATGGACTCTTGCTAATTACATGAAAGAAAACATAATTTATGTAAGAACTTACCTGATAAATTCATTTCTTTCATATTAGCAAGAGTCCATGAGGCCCACCCTTTTTTGTGGTGGTTATTATTTTTTTGTATAAAGCACAATTATTCCAATTCCTTATATTTATGCTTCGCACTTTTTTCTTATCACCCCACTTCTTGGCTATTCGTTAAACTGATTTGTGGGTGTGGTGAGGGGTGTATTTATAGGCATTTTGAGGTTTGGGAAACTTTGCCCCTCCTGGTAGGAATGTATATCCCATACGTCACTAGCTCATGGACTCTTGCTAATATGAAAGAAATGAATTTATCAGGTAAGTTCTTACATAAATTATGTTTTTAGTATCCTTTGTTGAAGAAGCAGCAATGCACTACTGGGAGTTAGTTAATGCAGTGGGTGAGCCAATAACATAAAGCATATATGTGCAACAACCAATCAGCAGCTCCTGAGCCTACCTAGATATCCTTTTCAACAAAGGATACCAAGAGAACAAAACAAATTGGATAATAGAAGTAAATTGGAAAAATGTTTAAAATTGTGCGTTCTATGTTAATCATGAAAAAAAAAAATTTGGTTTCATGTCTCTGACTATCGGTCGGCAACCCAAGGCACTCCAAAGCTGCAGCTTCTTAAATGGAGTCCAATGTCCTTTTCGTAGTGTGAAACGTTAGGAATTCTTTTTCCTTCCCAAGAACTTTACTTCTCAGGCTTTTGACCTTCAGAGATTTTTGCCAAATTTGCAGGTTTTATTATTATTATTATTATTATTATTATTATATTTATTTGAACTGGCTTTCCTGTCTTCTTCAGGAAAAAAAAAAAAAGTTTATTGAAAGTTCCTCATACTTTTGTAAACTGAAGTGTGTAAACTTAGAAACAATATCTTTTTGTTCTTTAGAGATTTTTACATGATCCATACTCTGCTACATTTGGAGGCTTTTCCAAAGTTACAAACTTTTTCCGTGGCGCCCTGCGAACGCCAGATGGACCCCACCAGAGGCCTTTATCAGAGATGGCAATTGGTCTGGAAGACGAGCCAGGTTTTGAGGTCATCACATGTGTAAGTAGAGATGAATATAAAGTCACATCCTTCAAGCAGTCTTCTCTGTCTGCTGCTAAAATACCAACACAGTGAAATGTGTGCACAATAAATTGTATACTATAATACACTATCTCTTGCAAATCACAATAAAAGTGCTTCAAAGTAAGATTCTTCAATACAAGATTAGTCGCGTAGACAAATGGTCTTTGTGCCGCAAGTACAGTAACATAGTGAAGTGCTGACCAGGTCCGTCTTTAATATTGACTAGACCCTGGGCAAACATTTTCTTGGGCCCCCCCCCCCATGCAATTTCGCTCTCCACCCCAACATCCCAAAAAACAACTAAATCAATTTATTTTATACATTTTTTTAAATTATTAGCCTAGCAGTGGATCATCCACTGCTGGGCTAATCATTAAAAAAATGCAATATGTGAAACTGGACCTAAGCATTACTAATAAGTAAATAAATACATACATACCTCCACTCTGGATTAATTTAATATGCTTTTTAATGTGATTCTGGTGTGAGGTTAGCTGGTTAAAGAGATTTAGGGCAGCCAACAGGAGCAAAGCAAGGTAAAGACTGAGGCGGAAGCATGGAGGTGCAGACAAATATAAATTTACTGACTGAAACAGTAGAACTACTATGGGAAGCTGTAAAATCTGAGACAGAGAGAAATAAAAACTATAAAAATAATCCTTGCCTTAATGTGTGAAGTATCAGCATGACAGTATACATCAGCCACAGCAGCACATGTCACTTCTTTGCTAGGAACAAGTTCCCTCTCATCCTGCACTAGACAATGCTGCATGAGGGAGGGGCATGTGTACACTCACTTATTCTTCCCACTGACACCTTTCTACAAAGCACTGTTCCCCTAACAAACTTCAGTTAGTTGATCTTAGAGCCACAGCAGAAAGAGCAGGGCTAAGGGGACCAGCAGACTGGATGCTGTCTGCCCAAGGCTGCATGGATACAGACACGTTACACAGCCTCAAGACTGAAGAGAGCAGTGTGTGCAGCTGCACAGATGCTCAAATCCTCACGTGCCTGCCACTCCAGCTTTCTGCTGCATGCGCCTATAGTCAGCCCTACCCAGAAACAATCCCCACCACCAGAGCAGTTACCTGGTAACAGTGCTAACCCCAGCAGGACCTTTTCTGATGCAGTGGAATTGGCTGGATGCCGAGTTAGGGCTCAGCATCCAGTGCTGCACAGTGCACATCTAAAACAGCACATGGCACTAGCTTGGAATGTCACATGACACGGCATGGTCTGGCATAGTTTCTCACAAATAAATATAAGCAGAGAACTTTTGACTGTGACAATATTAGGACTGACTGTGCCCCCCCCCCCATGTCACATGACATCAGCAGTAAGGCATGAACATATATAGAGCCTCAATAGAACTTAGGATTGCACACACCTGGTTTTATACTGCAGATATCAAGTAATTATCCAGCAAGACATCCATAATTTTCTATCATAATTTAAAATAAATAAATCATAAAACACACAACATATTAAAAAGCCATAATATAGCACCTGCATAAAAGTCACTGAGGTGCTTATAACTAAAGTGGGCAGAAACTACGTTTCTCCAACATAGGTGTGTCCGGTCCACGGCGTCATCCTTACTTGTGGGATATTCTCTTCCCCAACAGGAAATGGCAAAGAGCCCAGCAAAGCTGGTCACATGATCCCTCCTAGGCTCCGCCTTCCCCAGTCATTCTCTTTGCCGTTGTACAGGCAACATCTCCACGGAGATGGCTTAGAGTTTTTTGGTGTTTAACTGTAGTTTTTATTATTCAATCAAGAGTTTGTTATTTTAAAATAGTGCTGGTATGTACTATTTACTCTGAAACAGAAAAGAGATGAAGATTTCTGTTTGTAAGAGGAAAATGATTTTAGCAACCGTTACTAAAATCGATGGCTGTTTCCACACAGGACTGTTGAGAGGAATTAACTTCAGTTTGGGGAAACAGTGAGCAGACTTTTGCTGCTTGAGGTATGACACATTTCTAACAAGACGATGTAATGCTGGAAGCTGTCATTTTCCCTATGGGATCCGGTAAGCCATTTTTATTACATAAAGAAAAAAAGGGCTTCACAAGGGCTTTTAAGACTGTAGACATTTTCTGGGCTAAAACGATTGATATATAAGCATATTTTAATACTTCATAGCTTTGAGGAATTATTTTATTCTTGGGAATTATGTAAAATAACCGGCAGGCACTGTATTGGACACCTTATCCTCTAGGGGCTTTCCCTAATCATAGGCAGAGCCTAATTTTCGCGCCTCTATTGCGCACTTGTTTTTGGGAAGCATGACATGCAGATGCATGTGTGAGGAGCTCTGATACATAGAAAAGACTTTCTGAAGGCGTCATTTGGTATCGTATTCCCCTTTGGGCTTGGTTGGGTCTCAGCAAAGCAGATACCAGGGACTGTAAAGGGGTTAAATATAAAAACGGCTCCGGTTCCGTTATTTTAAGGGTTAAAGCTTTCAAATTTGGTGTGCAATACTTTTAAGGCTTTAAGACACTGTGGTGAAATTTTTGTGAATTTTGAACAATTCCTTCATACTTTTTCACATTTGCAGTAATAAAGTGTGTTCAGTTTAAAATTTAAAGTGACAGTAACGGTTTTATTTTAAAACGTTTTTTGTACTTTGTTATCAAGTTTATGCCTGTTTAACATGTCTGAACTACCAGATAGACTGTGTTCTGTATGTGGGGAAGCCAAGGTTCCTTCTCATTTAAATAGATGTGATTTATGTGACACAAAATTTAGAGAAAATGATGCCCAAGATGATTCCTCAAGTGAGGGGAGTAAGCATGGTACTGCATCATCCCCTCCTTCGTCTACACCAGTCTTGCCCACACAGGAGGCCCCTAGTACATCTAGTGCGCCAATACTCCTTACTATGCAACAATTAACGGCTGTAATGGATAATTCTATCAAAAACATTTTAGCCAAAATGCCCACTTATCAGCGAAAGCGCGACTGCTCTGTTTTAGAAAATACTGAAGAGCATGAGGACGCTGATGATATTGGTTCTGAAGTGCCCCTACACCAGTCTGAGGGGGCCAGGGAGGTTTTGTCTGAGGGAGAAATTTCAGATTCAGGGAAAATTTCTCAACAAGCTGAACCTGATGTGATTACATTTAAATTTAAATTGGAACATCTCCGCGCCCTGCTTAAGGAGGTGTTATCTACTCTGGATGATTGTGAGAATTTGGTCATTCCAGAGAAATTATGTAAAATGGACAAGTTCCTAGAGGTCCCGGGGCCCCCCGAAGCTTTTCCTATACCCAAGCGGGTGGCGGACATTGTAAATAAAGAATGGGAAAGGCCCGGCATACCTTTCGTCCCTCCCCCTATATTTAAGAAATTGTTTCCTATGGTCGACCCCAGAAAGGACTTATGGCAGACAGTCCCCAAGGTCGAGGGGGCGGTTTCTACTCTAAACAAACGCACCACTATACCCATAGAAGATAGTTGTGCTTTCAAAGATCCTATGGATAAAAAATTAGAGGGTTTGCTTAAAAAGATGTTTGTTCAGCAAGGTTACCTTCTACAACCAATTTCATGCATTGTTCCTGTCACTACAGCAGCGTGTTTCTGGTTCGATGAACTAGAAAAGGCGCTCAATAAAGATTCTTCTTATGAGGAGATTTTGGACAGAATTCATGCTCTCAAATTGGCTAACTCACCCTAGACGCCACTTTGCAATTGGCTAGATTAGCGGCGAAAAATTCTGGGTTTGCTATTGTGGCGCGCAGAGCGCTTTGGCTAAAATCTTGGTCAGCGGATGCGTCTTCCAAGAACAAATTGCTTAACATTCCTTTCAAGGGGAAAACGCTGTTTGGCCCTGACTTGAAAGAGATTATTTCTGATATCACTGGGGGCAAGGGCCACGCCCTTCCTCAGGATAGGTCTTTCAAGGCCAAAAATAAACCTAATTTTCGTCCCTTTCGCAGAAACGGACCAGCCCCAAGTGCTACGTCCTCTAAGCAAGAGGGTAATACTTCTCAAGCCAAGCCAGCCTGGAGGCCAATGCAAGGCTTGAACAAAGGTAAGCAGGCCAAGAAACCTGCCACTGCTACCAAGACCGCATGAGATGTTGGCCCCCGATCCGGGACCGGATCTGGTGGGGGGCAGACTCTCTCTCTTCGCTCAGGCTTGGGCAAGAGATGTTCTGGATCCTTGGGCGCTAGAAATAGTCTCCCAAGGTTATCTTCTGGAATTCAAGGGGCTTCCCCCAAGGGGGAGGTTCCACAGGTCTCAATTGTCTTCAGACCACATAAAAAAACAGGCATTCTTACATTGTGTAGAAGACCTGTTAAAAATGGGAGTGATTCATCCTGTTCCATTAGGAGAACAAGGGATGGGGTTCTAC
This sequence comes from Bombina bombina, assembly GCF_027579735.1. NCBI lineage: Eukaryota > Metazoa > Chordata > Amphibia > Anura > Bombinatoridae > Bombina > Bombina bombina. Next base: position 199,549,536 of record NC_069506.1, on the reverse strand, counting down.
TCCCCTCTTTTTTGGGAACTACGAACAGATTGAACATTCAGACCAATCTTAGATCTCAAGATCCTAAACAAGTTTCTCAAGGTTCCATCGTTCAAAATGGAAACCATTCGAACAATTCTTCCTTCCATCCAGGAAGGTCAATTCATGACCACGGTGGATTTAAAGGATGCGTATCTACATATTCCTATCCACAAGGAACATCATCGGTTCCTAAGGTTCGCATTTCTGGACAAGCATTACCAGTTTGTGGCACTTCCGTTCGGATTAGCCACTGCTCCAAGAATTTTCACAAAGGTACTAGGGTCCCTTCTAGCGGTGCTAAGACCAAGGGGCATTGCAGTAGTACCTTACTTGGACGACATACTGATTCAAGCGTCGTCCCTTCCACAAGCAAAGGCTCACACGGACATTGTCCTGGCCTTTCTCAGATCTCACGGGTGGAAAGTGAACGTAGAAAAAAGTTCTCTATCTCCGTCAACAAGGGTTCCCTTCTTGGGAACAATAATAGACTCCTTAGAAATGAGGATTTTTCTGACAGAGGCCAGAAAATCAAAACTTCTAAACTCTTGTCAAATACTTCATTCTGTTCCTCTTCCTTCCATAGCGCAGTGCATGGAAGTAATAGGTTTGATGGTAGCGGCAATGGACATAGTTCCTTTTGCGCGAATTCATCTAAGACCATTACAACTGTGCATGCTCAGTCAGTGGAATGGGGACTATACAGACTTGTCTCCGACGATACAAGTAGATCAGAGGACCAGAGATTCACTCCGTTGGTGGCTGTCCCTGGACAACCTGTCACAGGGGATGAGCTTCCGCAGACCAGAGTGGGTCATTGTCACGACCGACGCCAGTCTGGTGGGCTGGGGCGCGGTCTGGGGACCCCTGAAAGCTCAGGGTCTTTGGTCTCGGGAAGAATCTCTTCTCCCGATAAATATTCTGGAACTGAGAGCGATATTCAATGCTCTCAAGGCTTGGCCTCAGCTAGCGAAGGCCAAGTTCATACGGTTTCAATCAGACAACATGACGACTGTTGCGTACATCAACCATCAGGGGGGAACAAGGAGTTCCCTGGCGATGGAAGAAGTGACCAAAATCATTCAATGGGCGGAGACTCACTCCTGCCACTTGTCTGCAATCCACATCCCAGGAGTGGAAAATTGGGAAGCGGATTTTCTGAGTCGTCAGACATTTCATCCGGGGGAGTGGGAACTCCATCCGGAAATCTTTGCCCAAATTACTCAATTGTGGGGCATTCCAGACATGGATCTGATGGCCTCTCGTCAGAACTTCAAGGTTCCTTGCTACGGGTCCAGATCCAGGGATCCCAAGGCGACTCTAGTAGATGCACTAGTAGCACCTTGGACCTTCAAACTAGCTTATGTATTCCCGCCGTTTCCTCTCATCCCCAGGCTGGTAGCCAGGATCAATCAGGAGAGGGCATCGGTGATCTTGATAGCTCCTGCGTGGCCACGCAGGACTTGGTATGCAGACCTGGTGAATATGTCATCGGCTCCACCATGGAAGCTACCTTTGAGACGAGACCTTCTTGTTCAAGGTCCGTTCGAACATCCGAATCTGGTCTCACTCCAACTGACTGCTTGGAGATTGAACGCTTGATCTTATCAAAGCGAGGGTTCTCAGATTCTGTCATTGATACTCTTGTTCAGGCCAGAAAGCCTGTAACTAGAAAAATCTACCACAAAATATGGAAAAAATATATCTGTTGGTGTGAATCTAAAGGATTCCCTTGGGACAAGGTAAAAATTCCTAAGATTCTATCCTTTCTTCAAGAAGGTTTGGAGAAAGGATTATCTGCAAGTTCTTTGAAGGGACAGATTTCTGCCTTGTCTGTGTTACTTCACAAAAGGCTGGCAGCTGTGCCAGATGTTCAAGCCTTTGTTCAGGCTCTGGTTAGAATCAAGCCTGTTTACAAACTTTTGACTCCTCCTTGGAGTCTCAATTTAGTTCTTTCAGTTCTTCAGGGGGTTCCGTTTGAACCCTTACATTCCGTTGATATTAAGTTATTATCTTGGAAAGTTTTGTTTTTGGTTGCAATTTCTTCTGCTAGAAGAGTTTCAGAATTATCTGCTCTGCAGTGTTCTCCTCCTTATCTGGTGTTCCATGCAGATAAGGTGGTTTTGCGTACTAAACCTGGTTTTCTTCCGAAAGTTGTTTCTAACAAAAACATTAACCAGGAGATAGTCGTGCCTTCTTTGTGTCCGAATCCAGTTTCAAAGAAGGAACGTTTGTTGCACAATTTGGATGTAGTTCGTGCTCTAAAATTCTATTTAGATGCTACAAAGGATTTTAGACAAACATCTTCCTTGTTTGTTGTTTATTCTGGTAAAAGGAGAGGTCAAAAAGCAACTTCTACCTCTCTCTCTTTTTGGATTAAAAGCATCATCAGATTGGCTTACGAGACTACCGGACGGCAGCCTCCTGAAAGAATCACAGCTCATTCCACTAGGGCTGTGGCTTCCACATGGGCCTTCAAGAACGAGGCTTCTGTTGATCAGATATGTAAGGCAGCGACTTGGTCTTCACTGCACACTTTTACTAAATTTTACAAATTTGATACTTTTGCTTCTTCTGAGGCTATTTTTGGGAGAAAGGTTTTGCAAGCCGTGGTGCCTTCCATCTAGGTGACCTGATTTGCTCCCTCCCTTCATCCGTGTCCTAAAGCTTTGGTATTGGTTCCCACAAGTAAGGATGACGCCGTGGACCGGACACACCTATGTTGGAGAAAACAGAATTTATGTTTACCTGATAAATTACTTTCTCCAACGGTGTGTCCGGTCCACGGCCCGCCCTGGTTTTTTAATCAGGTCTGATAATTTATTTTCTTTAACTACAGTCACCACGGTATCATATGATTTCTCCTATGCAAATATTCCTCCTTTACGTCGGTCGAATGACTGGGGAAGGCGGAGCCTAGGAGGGATCATGTGACCAGCTTTGCTGGGCTCTTTGCCATTTCCTGTTGGGGAAGAGAATATCCCACAAGTAAGGATGACGCCGTGGACCGGACACACCGTTGGAGAAAGTAATTTATCAGGTAAACATAAATTCTGTTTTTTTGTGTGGATGGTTGGATGCAGATTGAGAAAAAACACAGCAACACTGTCCCTTTTGTCCCGAGATGCCTATTATGGTGCCTGTCTCCACGTGATAATCCAACGTACATTTAGTCATAATCGTGCAGCTTTTTCAAGGATTAAAAGTATGTTTATGAGGCGTTTTAACTATATAACTATGATAATTCTTTTAATAGCATCTGGACTGGATGCTAAAATGTCCTCTACAATGGGATGTACGTTCTTTATTCTTTCCATAGACCTGTTCAGGTGATATTTGATGTTTTCTAGTTTGCTTTTTACAGATACACTTCATCACTTTCAAGTGATATACCAATTATTTCACATGTCCCCTTAAATTGACCATAGTACATGAAGCCTTGTCTGCTTATATTGGGAGGGGGGGCATTTCAGCAATTCATTAAAGGGACATGAAAGACAAATTTTTTCTTTCATGATTCAGATAGAACATACAATTATAAAAAACTTTCCAATTTACTGTTATCTATTTGCTTCAATCTCTTAGTATCCTTTTGTTGATGAAGCAGTAATGCACTTCTGGTAGCTAGCTGTAAGCCAATGGCAATGCATATATGTGCAGGAACCAATCGGCAGCTTCTGAGCCTACCTAAGTATACTTTTCAACAATTGATACAAATAGAACAAAGCAAATTAGATACTAGAAATTAATTAAAGTTATTTAAAATTGTTCTGAATCATGAAAGAAAAAAATGCATCAATTCTTTCACATTCTCTATAAGTTAGGATGGGATGTAGAATTAAAAAGTGCCTTTTTTGTCCACATAATTCTATTTAAAGTTTTCCTCTTGATCATCTTCTGGCTTAGCAACACTTCAGTTTATCTTTTCCCTTCACAACATGACCTGAGAGCACATACTGTTAAAGATTAGGCTCAGGCAATACTACCTTTAATTGGATTGTTCACAGCATTCTGTGTAAAAAGAAAAAGATGTGCTCGGAGAGGCCGCTGACCAGAGGCTGAACACACTGTATAACTTTGGAATATAGATTTGCAAAAAGATTAAATTCAGTGCATCTCTGCTAATGAATGGTAAGCTACAATGACTATGGAGCTATAAAAATGTACTAAGAATGGTTGGAGGGCATTAGGAGATTAGAATCTTCCCATAGTTTCACACTAGAGATCCTAGTCTCATGAGTAAATATACCACAAATAGCCTTGGGTAGAATTGTGTGTTTATTAAACTATTAAAAAAAAAAAATCTATTACAGCAAGTGGAGCTGGGTGAGCGTCCAATTGTTCATCGTCAGACCCCAGTCACTGAGCAGGAGTGGGAATCATTCTTTGACCCTGAAGGTCATGTTCTAGATGCAGAAGGATTGAAGAAGAGGATCTTTGCTGGGGTGAGTGTTGACTGAACAGCCAAAATATGATCTCTGGGTTGTGATATTTTAAAAGACTGTAATGGGAAAAGTTGTTATAAATGCAGTTCACCTCATGCTAATAATAAAAAATATTTTATTATCCTCCTCTTTCTCAACCTCCTACATTTCTAGATTATAAATTCCCACGGGAATAGGGCCCTCAATTCCTCCTGTATGTCTTTGTAAATTTTGTCCTGTCTCCTACAAGTCTTATATAATTGTTTTTATTTAAATGAAGTGTACCCATGGACAGCGCTGTGGAATATGTTGGCGCTTCATAAATAAAGTATAATAATAATAATAAAATAATAAAAGGGCCGGCGTGCACAGATTTTCATAAAACACCATGAAATGCATAGATATTGATAAAACAAAGTAATATAAAACTTTTTAAAAAAACATACCTAGAAGGTCCCCGTTTAGTAACTAGGTAAGGCTGGGGCGCCACTAAAATGGGCTAAGAAAGTAGAAAGAGCAGACCTGCCCCACAGCCAATCAAATTACATATTATAATAGCTGTCACCCCCAAGGCAGAATACTGTGCGTTCTAAGTTCTTATCGCAGAAACTGAAGGATCTCTGCAGAAAGAACGGCAGTGTCAGTTAAAAAAAAAAAATTTTGCCTGCACTTTTAATTTCTGCCTGCGGGTGTCACTGTTCCGTTCTGTCTCAATGGAAATATTTGCTACGATCCTCTCTTTTCAATTTCCTCTCACTTCCTGATACCCAGTGCGGTACAGGGAACAACACATTGCAGAAAAGGTAAGTCAGGGCTTAACAAATGTATTCTAGGAGTGTAGGAGCCAACCAAAATACTTTTTGTTCTCTAATAAGTGTGTGTGTGTTTATGTTGTGTATGTCGTGTGTGTGTATATGTTGTGTGTGCATGTGTATATATGTTGTGTGTGCATGTGTATATATGGTGTGTGTGTGCGTATGTGTATATATGGTGTGCGTATGGGCTGTGTGTGTGTATATATTGTGTGTGTGTGTGTGTGTATGTATGTGTATATATATATATATGTGTGTATGTATATATATATATATATATATCTATATGGTGTGTGTATGGTGTGTGCTTGTGTATATGGTGTGTGCTTGTGTATATGGTGTGTGCTTGTGTATATGGTGTGTGTGTGGTGTGTATGGTGTGTGTGTGTGTGTGTGTATATATATATATATATATATATATATATATATATATATGGTGTGTGCTTGTGTATATGGTGTGTGTGTGTGTGTGGTGTGTATGGTCTGTGTGTGTGTGTGTGTGTGTATATATATATATATATATATATTTATATATATATATATATATGGTGTGTGTGTATGGTGTGTGCTTGTGTATATGGTGTGTGTGTGTGTGTGTGTGTATATATATATATATGTATATATGTATGTATATATGTATATATATATATATATATATATAGAAAAATTTTCACTAAAAAAATCTCATCGCAGAAAATGAAAAAAAGTTCTGCCTCTGGGGCTGTCACTCATGTGCACAGGCAGCGCTTGCAATGCCACACGAGAAAATGAAACAACGTTTCTTTCATGTAATTGGCAAGAGTCCATGAGCTAGTGACGCATGGGATATACATTCCTACCAGGAGGGGCAAAGTTTCCCAAACCTCAAAATGCCTATAAATACACCCCCCACCACACCCACAATTCAGTTTTACAAACTTTGCCTCCTATGGAGGTGGTGAAGTAAGTTTGTGCTAGATTTCTACGTTGATATGCGCTTCGCAGCATGCTGAAGCCCGGTTTTCCTCTCAGAGTGCAGTGAATGACAGAGGGATGTGAAGGGAGTATTGCCTATTGAATGCTATGGTCATCCTATAGGGGATCTATTTCATAGGTTCTCTGTTATCGGTCGTAGAGATTCTTCTCCTACCTCCCTTTTCAGATCGACGATATACTCTTATATACCATTACCTCTGCTGATTCTCGTTTCAGTACTGGTTTGGCTATCTACTATATGTAGATGAGTGTCTTTTGGTAAGTATGTCTTATTTTATTTATGAAACTCTCAGCTATGGTTTGGCACTTTATATGTAAAGTTCTAAATATATGTTTTATACTTATATTTGCCATGATTCAGGTTAATCAGTATTTTTCCTTCTTACAGACTGTCAGTTTCATTTTTGGGAAATGCATATGAATAAAAAAAATTCTTACCTGAAAATTTTTCAATTTGACTTTTCTTTCTAAATTGCGGGCTGTTAGGCTCGTGGGTGCAAAAAATGCTAGAATTTATTGCGTCATTTTTGGCGCAATACTTTTTTGGCGCGAGAATTACGTTTGTTGACGTTAATGACGTCTTTTCCGGCGTCGTAGTTGACGCCGAGAGTTTTCACGTAGTTGCGTTATCTATGACGCTCGTGTTTGTTGCAGACGTTTTTGGCGCCAAAACAATTTTGTCAATTCTGGGCGTCATACTTGGCGCCAGTTTTTTTTACATTATTTAAGTCTTTGTTTCTTTTTGCTTCTGGTTTCCAGAGGCTTATTCTGTTTGCATTTCTTCCCATTCCTGAAACTGTCATTTAAGGAATTTGATAATTTTGCTTTATATGTTGTTTTTTCTATTACATATTGCAAGATGTCACAATCTGACCCTGTATCAGAATCTACTTCTGGAATGCTGCTGCCTGATGTCGGTTCTACCAAAGCTAAGTGCATTTGTTTTAAACTTGTGGTAACTATTCCTCCGGCTGTAGTTTGTGTTAGTTGTCATGATAAACTTTCAAAAGCAGACAATATTTCCATTAGTAATAATCCATTACCTGTTGTTGTTCCTTCAACATCTAATGTTCAGGATATTCCTGTTAATGTAAGAGAATTTGTTTCTAATTCTATTCAGAAGGCCCTGTCTGTTATACCACCTTCTAATAAACGTAAAAGGTCTTTTAAAACTTCTTATAAATTAGATGAATTTTTAAATGACCGCCAACATTCTGATTTATCTATCTCTGATGAGTATCTATCTGGTTCAGAAGATTCTGCCTCAGATACTGACACTGACAAATCTTCATATTTATTTAAGATGGAGTTTATTCGTTCTTTACTAAAAGAGGTGTTGATTGCATTAGATATGGAGGAGTCTAGTCTTCTTGATATTAAAACCAGTAAACGTTTAAATTCGTTTTTTAAACCTCATGTAGTTATTCCAGAGGTTTTGCCAGTTCCTGATGCTATTTCAGATGTAATTTCTAGGGAATGGAATAGTTTGGGTACTTCATTTACTCCTTATTTAAGGTTTAAGAAACTGTACCCTTTGCCAGCTGATAGATTGGAGTTTTGGGAAAAATCCCCAAAGTTGATGGGGCTATCTCTACTCTTGCTAAACGTACTACTATTCCTATGGCAGATAGTACTTCTTTTAAATATCCCTTAGATAGGAAACTTGAATCTTTTCTAAGGAAGGCTTATTTATGTTCAGGTAATCTTCTTAGGCCTGCTATTTCTTTGGCTGATGTTGCTGCAGCTTCAACTTTTTGGTTGGAGGCTTTAGCGCAAAAAGTACCAGATCATAATGTGTATAGCATTGTTAAGCTTCTTCAACATGCTAATAATTTCATTTGTGATTCCATTTTTGATATCATTAGAATTGATGTTAGGTATATGTCTTTAGCTATTTTAGCTAGAAGAGCTTTATGGCTTAAATATTGGAATGCAGATATGACTTCATCAAAACCAGCCCCCAAGTCTGCATGAAGGTGCGGCCCTCATTCCAGCACAGCTGTTAGGGGGCAGATTACGATTTTTCATAGATGTTTAGATCAATTCAATTCAAAATCATTGGATTCAGAACATTGTTTCTCAAGGGTACAGAATAGGTTTCAAGGTAAGACCGCCTGTGAGAAGGTTCTTTCTTTCACGCATTCCAGTGAACCCAGTAAAGGCTCAGGCTTTCCTGAAATGTGTTTCAGACCTGGAGTCATCTGGGGTAATTGTGCCAGTTCCATATCTGGAACGGGGTCTGGGGTTTTATTCAAATCTGTTCATTGTACCAAAGAAAGAGAATTCTTTCAGACCAGTTCTGGATCTAAAAATTTTGAATCGTTATGTAAGAATACCAACGTTCAAGATGGTGACTATAAGGACTATTTTGCCTTTTGTTCTGCAAGGGCATTATATGTCCACAATAGACTTACAGGATGCTTATCTTCATATTCCAATTCATCCAGATCACTATCAGTTCCTGAGATTCTCTTTTCTAGACAAGCATTACCAATTTGTTGCTCTTCCTTTTGGCCTTGCAACAGCTCCAAGGATCTTCTCAAAGGTTCTCGGTGCCCTTCTCTCTGTAATCAGAGAGCGGGGTATTGCAGTGTTTCCTTATTTGGACGATATCTTGGTACTTGCTCAGTCTTTACATTCTGCAGAATCTCACACGAATCAACTTGTGTTGTTTCTTCAAAAACATGGTTGGAGGATCAATTTACCAAAAATTTCCTTGATTCCTCAGACAAGGGTAACATTTTTGGAAATCCAAATAGATTCAGTATCCATGACTTTGTCTCTAACAGACAAAAGACGTCTGAAATTGGTTTCAGCTTGTCGGAACCTTCAGTCTCAATCATTCCCTTCAGTAGCTATGTGCATGGAAGTTTTAGGTCTCATGACTGCAGCATCGGACGCGATCCCCTTTGCTCGTTTTCACATGAGACCTCTTCAGCTTTGTATGCTGAATCTTTGGTGCAGGGATTATACAAAGATATCACAATTGATATCCTTAAATCCCAATACTCGACTATATCTGACTTGGTGGTTAAATCACCACCCTTTAGTTCAAGGGGCCTCTTTTCTTCGTCCAACCTGGACTGTGATTTCAACAGATGCGAGTCTTTCAGGTTGGGGAGCTGTCTGGGGATCTCTGACAGCGCAGGGGGTTTGGAAATCTCAAGAGGCGAGATTACCAATCAATATTTTGGAACTCCGTGCGATTTTCAGAGCTCTTCAGTTCTGGCCTCTTCTGAAGAGAGAATCGTTTATTTGTTTTCAGACAGACAATGTCACAACCGTGGCGTATGTCAATCATCAAGGTGGGACTCACAGTCCTCAGGCTATGAAAGAAGTATCTCGGATACTTGCATGGGTGGAATCCAGCTCCTGTCTAATCTCTGCGGTTCATATCCCAGGTATAGACAATTGGGAAGCGGATTATCTCAGTCGCCAGACTTTACATGCGGGAGAATGGTCTCTTCATCCAGATGTGTTTCTTCAGATTGTTCAGATGTGGGGGCTTACAGAAATAGATCTGATGGCTTCTCATCTAAACAGGAAACTTCCCAGGTATCTGTCCAGATCCAGGGATCCTCAGGCGGAAGCAGTGGATGCGTTGTCACTTCCTTGGAATTATCAACCTGCTTATATCTTTCCGCCTCTAGTTCTTCCAAGAGTGATTTCCAAAATCATAATGGAACGTTCGTTTGTTCTGCTGGTGGCTCCAGCATGGCCACACAGGTTTTGGTATGCGGATCTTGTTCGGATGTCCAGTTGCCAACCTTGGCCACTTCCGTTAAGGTCAGACCTTCTATCTCAAGGTCGGTTTTTCCATCAGGATCTCAAATCATTAAATTTGAAGGTATGGAGATTGAACGCTTAGTGCTTAGTCATAGAGGTTTCTCTGACTCTGTGATCAATACTATGTTGCAGGCTCGTAAATCTGTGTCTAGAAAGATTTATTACCGGGTTTGGAAGACTTACATTTCATGGTGTTCCTCTCATAATTTCTCTTGGCATTCTTTTAGAATTCCTAGAATTTTACAGTTTCTTCAGGATGGTTTGGATAAGTGTTTGTCTGCAAGTTCCTTGAAAGGACAAATCTCTGCTCTTTCTGTTCTGTTTCACAGAAAAATTGCTAATCTTCCTGACATTCGTTGTTTTGTACAGGCTTTGGTTCGTATCAAGCCTGTCATTAAGTCAATCTCTCCTCCTTGGAGTCTTAATTTGGTTTTGAGAGCTTTACAGGCTCCTCCGTTTGAGCCTATGCATTCTCTGGGTATTAAGTTACTTTCTTGGAAAGTATTGTTTCTTTTGGCTATCTCTTCTGCAAGAAGAGTTTCTGAATTATCTGCTCTTTCTTGTGAGTCTCCTTTTCTGATTTTTCATCAGGATAAGGCGGTTTTGCGGACTTCATTTGAATTTTTACCTAAGGTTGTGAATTCCAACAACATTAGTAGAGAAATTGTTGTCCCTTCGTTGTGTCCTAATCCTAAGAATTCTTTGGAAAAATCTTTGCATTCTTTGGATGTGGTTAGAGCTTTGAAATATTATGTTGAAGCTACTAAAGATTTCAGAAAGACTTCTAGTCTATTTGTTATCTTTTCTGGTCCTAAGAAAGGTCAGAAAGCTTCTGCTATTTCTTAGGCTTCTTGGTTAAAGTCTTTGATTCATCATGCTTATATAGAGTCGGGTAAATCCCCGCCTCAGAGGATTACGGCTCATTCTACTAGGTCAGTTTCCACTTCCTGGGCTTTTAAGAATGAAGCTTCTGTTGATCAGATTTGCAAAGCAGCAACTTGGTCTTCTTTGCATACTTTTACTAAATTCTACCATTTTGATGTTTTTTCTTCTTCAGAAGCAGTTTTTGGTAGAAAAGTACTTCAGGCAGCTGTTTCAGTTAGATTCTTCTGCTTATATTTCAGTTTTTTTCATTATAAAGATTAAAACTTTTGATTTGGTTTGTGGATTATTTTTTCAGCGGAATTGGCTGTCTTTATTTTTATCCCTCCCTCTCTAGTGACTCTTGCGTGGAGTTCCACATCTTGGGTATTTGCTATCCCATACGTCACTAGCTCATGGACTCTTGCCAATTACATGAAAGAAAACATAATTTATGTAAGAACTTACCTGATAAATTCATTTCTTTCATATTGGCAAGAGTCCATGAGGCCCACCCTTTTTTTTTGTGGTGGTTATGATTTTTTGTATAAAGCACTATTATTCCAATTCCTTATTGATGCTTTCGCTCCTTCTTACCACCCCACTTCTTGGCTATTCGTTAAACTGAATTGTGGGTGTGGTGGGGGGGGTGTATTTATAGGCATTTTGAGGTTTGGGAAACTTTGCCCCTCCTGGTAGGATTGTATATCCCATACGTCACTAGCTCATGGACTCTTGCCAATATGAAAGAAATGAATTTATCAGGTAAGTTCTTACATAAATTGTTTTTTAGTGTACTATGCCTTTTAAAAAGACATTAAACCCCTGATTTTTCTTTCATGATTCAGGTAAAGGATACAATTTTAAATAACTTTTCAATTTACGTCTTTAATCACATTTGCCTCATTTTCTTGCAATCCTTTTGTTGAAGGAGCAGCAATATGCTACAGGGACCTAACTGAAAACATCAGGTGAGCCAGTGACAAGAAGCATAAATGAGCAGCCACCAATCAACAGCTAGCATTAAGTAGTGCATTGCTGCTCCTGAGCTGATGTAGGTGTGCTTTTCAACAAAGGATAACAATAGAACAAAGCAAATTAAATAATATAGGTAAATTGTAAAGGTGTTTTAAAATGTCATGGTCTATCTGAATAGTGAAAGTTTAATTTTGACTTAACTGTCCCTTTTAACTTGCTTCTAGGGTCTTAGCCCAGGTGTAAGAAAGGAAGCATGGAAATTTCTCCTTGGTTATTATTCTTGGGACAGCAATACCGAAGAGAGAAAGATGTTTGTCCGGCAAAAGGCGTAAGTACAGTGCTTCTTTTCTGAAGTTTAGTCTGTACGACCCTTTTATTTTACTGCTATAGAGGCATTTGTGTAAAAGAATGTGTGTGCTTTATGTTCTCAATCAAATATACCTGTGTAATATGTACTTGTTGTATTTCTACAGTCATTTTATATTGCAGTTAAACACTATGCCATTTAAAACCAGCCACACTGGAGACACGGTCTTGTCTAAATGAATGTTAGACTTGCATGTTCATTGTACATCAGCCCTACTTCCAAAGTGTAATAATACCTAGAAATGCATTTGTAGTTTGTATTAAAAACAAAAGGAAGAGCACAACCCAGAATCAATGTAATAGCTTTAATAGCAACAATTTTATTTGTCACAAATAGACAGACATGCACTAAAAAACAATGAAAATAAGAGCTTATCACCACACTTTCAGTTTTCTTTCAGTCCCTTTCACCACAATTTGACTCCCCTTCCAGTTCTTGGAAATCTTAACTACTCCGTTTAACTGCTGACCCATCTAGTCTTTTCTTGTATGTGATTACTGCAGTGTGGTGGTAAACGTTTATTTTATTTCATATTATAACATTTTGTGACTGCAAATCCCAGCCTAAGAGGGGAAAATTTTAAAAAGGTGTTAGTCTGTTTCAAAGTTGTAATAATAATAATAATAAAAAATAAGCAGTTGCTTATACTTATCATTGCAATATGTAGTATTCGTTTATTTAAATTGATTTTCTCTTGTAAGATGTATCGAGTCCACGGATTCATCCATACTTATGGGATATTCTCCTTCCCTACAGGAAGTGGCAAAGAGAGCACCCACAGCAGAGCTGTCTATATAGCTCCTCACTTAGCTCCGCCCCCCAGTCATTCTCTTTGCCTGCTTAACTGCTAGGATGGGTAAAGTGAGTGTGGTGACAAAAATGTTAGTTTTTATTTTCTCAAGCAAAAGTTTGTTATTTTAAATGGTACCGGTGTGTACTATTTACTCTCTGGCAGAAAAGGGATGAAGATTTCTGCAAGGAGGATGATGATCTTAGCATTTTGTAACTAAGATCCACTGCTGTTCTCACAAGGGCTGAAGAGTACAGGAAAACTTCAGTTGGGGGAACAGTTTGCAGGCTAAACTGCATTAAGGTATGTTCAGTCTATTTTTTTCTAGACAGACTGTGTTATTTCTAGAAAAGGCTGGCAATATCCCCATGAGGGAAAGGTAAGCTGTATTCAATAAGAGGAATCCAAGCTTGCATAAAGGGCTCATAGTTACTGGTGACACTAATAGGAAAAAACGTTTTGGTTTAATTACAAATATAAAGTTTTTTGAGGGACTTTAAAGGGTCTTTGTGGCTTGTTTAAGGGTTATTAACCCACATGGCTAGTTTAAGAAACACTCTGTGGTGTTTCTTTTAGGCCCCATAACATCGAGTGAGGTGGGAGGGGCCTATTTTCCTCAGTTGCACAGTTTATTTACCTCAGAAGCATCCAGCTACTTCTCCAAAGATTCCTGCTGTATTTGAGGGCTGTAAAGAGGTTTTTTTCCCACAAATCGTTCCTAAAGGGCAGGTAGGCGCCACAGCTGAGCTGTGGCAAGGTGCTGAACGTTATTTTACCGGTTTTGAACTTTTTTCAATCCGGTTTTTACATTAAGGGGTTAATTGTTTATTTGCATAGTGGTGCAAAGTTACTAAGGCTTTATGATGCTACTGTAAATTTCGTTTTGTTTACTGCTATTTTACACTGTTTTGCAGAGTTTGTGCAGCTTTTTTTCTCTTAAAGGCACAGTACCGTTTTTGTTTAAAGTGTTATTTACTTTGATTAAAGTGTTTTCCAAGCTTGTTTGTTTCATTACTAGCCTGTTTAACATGTCTGACACCAAGGAAAATCCTTGTTCTATGTGTTTAGAAGCCATTGTGGAACCCCCTTTTAGAATGTGTCCCACTTGCACTGATATGTCTATAAAGAGCATATTTTAGCACTTAAAAATATTGCAATAGATGATTCTCAGACAGAAAGAAATGAGGGTTTAACATCTAGTTCTACCCAAGTGTAACAACCAGTAACGCCCGCACAAGTGACGCCAAGTACCTCTAGTGCGTCCCATTCATTTACTTTACAAGACATGGCCACAGTTATGAATATAACCATCACAGAGGTTTTTTCTAAACTGCCTGGTTTACAAGGAAAGCGTGACAGCTCTGGTTTAAGAACAAATGCTGAGCCGTCTGATGCTTTAGTAGCCGTATCTGATATACCCTCACAATGTTCTGAAGTAGGGGTAAGGGATTTGTTATCTGAGGGAGAGATTTCTGATTCTGGAAAGACGCTCCCTCAGACAGATTCTGATATGACGGCCTTTAAATTTAAGCTTGAACACCTCCGCTTATTGCTCAAAGAGGTATTCGCTACTCTAGATAATTGTGACCCTATAGTTGTCCCAGAGAAATTGTGTAAAATGGACAGATACTTAGAGGTTCCTGTTTACACTGATGTTTTTCCAGTCCCTAAGAGGATTGTGACTATTGTTAATAAGGAGTGGGATAGACAAGGTATTCCGTTTGCTCCCCCTCCTGTTTTTAATAAAATGTTTCCCATATCTGACACCATACAGGACTCGTGGCAGACAGTTCCTAAGGTGGAGGGAGCTATATTTTACTCTTGCTAAGCGTACAACTATACCTATCGAAGACAGTTGTGCTTTCAAAGATCCTATGGATAAAAAATTAGAGGGTCTCCTAAAGAAAATTTTTGTTCATCTAGGTTTTCTTCTCCAACCTGCATGCATTGTTCCTGTAACTACTGCAGCTGCTTTCTGGTTTGAATCTCTAGAAGAGGCTCTCCAGATGGATACTCTATTACAGGATATTATGGATAGAATTAAGGCCCTTAAGTTGGCTAATTCTTTCATTACAGATGCCGCTTTCCAAATGGCTAAGTTAGCGGCAAAGAATTCAGGTTTTGCCATTTTAGCACGCAGGGCGCTATGGCTTAAGTCCTGGTCTGCTGATGTGTCATCAAAATCTAAACTGTTAAACATCCCTTTCAAAGGAAAGACCCATTTCGGCCCTGCACTGATAGAGATTATTTAAGACATCACTGGAGGGAAAGGACATGCCCTCCCTCAGGATAAAACAAATAAAATGAGGACCAAACTAAATAATTTTCGTTCCTTTCGGAACTTTAAGGGTGGTCCCACTTCAGCTTCCCCTGCAGCAAAGCAAGAGGGGAATTCTGGCCAATCCAAGTCAGTCTGGAGACCTAACCAGGCTTGGAACAAGGGTAAACAGGCCAAGAAGCCTGCTGCTGCCTCTAAGACAGCATGAAGGGGTAGCCCCCGATCCGGGACCGGATCTAGTAGGGGGCAGACTCTCTCTCTTCGCTCAGGCTTGGGCAAGAGATGTTCACGATTCCTGGACTTTAGAAATTGTGTCCCAATGATATCTTCTGGACTTCAAAGACTCCCCCCCCAAGGGGGAGATTTCACATTTCTCATTTGTCTGCAAACCAGACAAAGAGTGAGGCGTTCTTACGCTGTGTAGAAGACCTACATACCATGGGAGTGATCCGCCCAGTTCCAAGAGCGGAACAAGGGCTAGGTTTTTACTCCAACCTGTTTGTGGTTCCCAAAAAAGAGGGAACTTTCAGACCGATCTTGGATCTCAAAACTCTAAACAAATCCTCAGAGTACCATCTTTCAAGATGGAGACTATTCGGACTATTCTTCCTCTGATCCAGGAGGGTCAATATATGACTACCGTGGATTTAAAGGATGCGTATCTACACATCCCTATTCACAGAGATCATCATCAATTCCTCAGATTCGCCTTTCTGGATAGGCATTGCCAGTTTGTGGCCCTTCCTTTCGGGTTGGCCACGGCTCCCAGAATTTTCAAAGGTGCTAGGGTCCCTTTTGGCGGTTCTAAGACCGCGGGGTATAGCAGTGGCGAGTGGTATCTGTAGCAGGAAAAAAGAAGGCGCCAATAGAATAATATCGCTACAGACCAAACATGGAGCAGGGTATTAAGAATAGTACTCACAAGCGGAGCGGCACTGAATCGTGCCTTAACAGGCAGACCGGGACTTCAGCTTCCCCGGAAGACCAACACAGGCAATACCCAATCGCCGATCAGGATCACACTACCAGCAACCAATCAGGATCCCGCAGTGGTAACACACCTTCCTCTCGATACCTCCGGGGCTCTGCACACTCAGCTGGGGAGAAACTAGACCACAATACGCCGGGAAACAACCTCCGGTTCTTCGGTATTTAGTGCAGGTTGATAATGGATAAAGGGGAGATCAAACTCCAGCAGGATGAATAAAAACAAGTTTATTAAAATGTTTTTAAAATACAGCAACGCGTTTCTCGGCTACACAGAGCTGTTTCATCAGGCTAGGATCATAGCCTGATGAAATGGCTCTGTGTAGCCGAGAAATGCGTTGCTGTATTTTAAAAACATTTTAATAAACTTGTTTTTATTCATCCCGGTCTGCCTGTTGAGGCACGATCCAGTGCCGCTCCGCTTGTGAGTACTATTCTTAATACCCTGCTCCATGTTTCGTCTGTAGCGATATTATTCTATTGGCGCCTTCTTTTTTCCTGCTACAGATACCACTCGTCTCATCTCTTACCGGAAGAGCTGCCTTGCATTTAGATTTTGGAATCCATCGATTATTACCACTGTTTGTTTCCCGAGCGCACTTCCACAAGAGGATTGTTACTCTGAATTGGTTTTATAGCAGTGGCGCCTTATCTAGACGACATCTTAATTCAGACGTCTTCTTTCCAGCTAGCCAAGTCTCACACGGACATAGTATTGGCTTTTCTGTGATCTCACGGGTGGAAGGGGAACATAAAAAAAAGAGTTCTCTCGTCCCTCTCACAAGAGTTTCCTTCCTAGGGACTCTGATAGACTCGGTAGAAATGAAAATATTTCTGACGGAGGCCAGAAAATCAAAGCTTTTAACCACTTGCCGAGCTCTTCATTCCATTCCTCGGCCATTAGTGGCTCAGTGTATGGAGGTAATCGGACTCATGGTAGTGGCAATGGACATAATTCCTTATGCCCGCCTACACCTCAGACCACTGCAACTATGCATGCTCAAACAGTGGAATGGGGATTTTGCAGATTTATCTCCTCAACTGCATCTGGACCAAGAGACCAGAGATTCTCTTCTCTGGTGGTTGTCTCAGGACCACCTGTCTCAGGGAATGTGTTTCCGCAGGCCAGAGTGGCTGGGGTGCAGTCTGGAAATCCCTAACAGCACAGGGCTTATGGTCTCGGGAGGAAACTCTCCTCCCGATAAACATTCTAGAACTGAGAGCGATATACAATGCGCTTCAGGCGTGGCCTCAGCTAGCTATGGCCAAATTCATCAGGTTTCAGTCGGACAACATAACGACTGTAGCCTATATCAATCATCAAGGAGGAACACGGAGTTCTCTAGCGTTGATGGAGGTAACCAAAATAATCCGATGGGCGGAGGATCACTCTTGCCATCTCTCAGCAATCCATATCCCAGGGGTAGAGAACTGGGAGGCGGATTTCCTAAGTCGTCGGACTTTTCATCCGGGGGACTGGGAGCTCCATCCGGAAGTTTTTGCCCAGCTGACTCAGCTATGGGGCACACCAGAATTGGATCTGATGGCGTCCCGACAGAACGCCAACCTTCCTTGTTACGGGTCCGGGTCCCGGGATCCCCAGGCGGTACTGGTAGATGCTCTAGCAGTGCCCTGGTCCTTCAACCTGGCTTATGTATTTCCACCGTTTCCTCTCCTCCCACGTCTGGTTGCCAGAATCAAGCAGGAGAGAGCTTCGGCGATTCTGATAGCGCCTGTGTGGCCACGCAGGACTTGGTATGCAGACCTGGTTGACATTTCATCTGTTCCACCGTGGACTCTGCCAATGAGGCAGGACCTTCTAATCCAAGGTCCATTCAAGCATCCAAATCTAATTTCTCTGCGTCTGACTGCTTGGAGATTGAACGCCTGATTCTATCAAAGCGTGGTTTCTCTGAGTCGGTCATTGATACCCTGATTCAGGCTAGAAAGCCTGTCACCAGGAAAATCTATCATAAGATTTGGCGCAAATATCTTTGTTGGTGTGAATCCAAGGGTTACTCATGGAGTAAGATTAGGATTCCTAGAATTTTGTCCTTTCTCCAAGAAGGATTGGAGAAGGGATTATCAGCCAGTTCCTTAAAGGGACAAATATCTGCTTTGTCTATTCTTTTACACAAACGTCTGGCAGATGTCCCAGACGTTCAAGCATTTAGTCAGGCCTTGGTTCTTAAAGTTCTTCAAGGGGTTCCGTTTGAACCTATGCATTCCATAGATATTAAGCTTTTATCTTGGAAAGTTTTGTTTTTAGTAGCTATCTCTTCGGCTCGAAGAGTTTCTGAGCTATCTGCTTTGCAGTGTGACTCACCTTACCTGGTTTTCCATGCAGATAAGGTGGTTTTGCGTACCAAACCTGGGTTTCTTCCTAAGGTTGTTTCTAATAGGAATATCAATCAGGAGATTGTTGTTCCTTCTCTGTGTCCTAATCCTTCATCAAAGAAGGAACGTCTGTTGCACAATCTTGATGTGGTTCGTGCTTTAAAGTTCTACTTACAAGCAACTAAAGATTTCCGTCAAACATCTTCATTGTTTGTTGTTTATTCTGGTAAACGGAGAGGTCAAAAAGCTACGGCTACCTCTTTCTTTTTGGCTGAAAAGCATCATCCGTTTGGCTTATGAGACTGCTGGCCAGCAGCCTCCTGAAAGGATTACTGCTCATTCTACTAGAGCAGTGGCTTCCACATGGGCTTTTATAAATGAGGCTTCTGTTGAACAGATTTGTAAGGCGGCGACTTGGTCTTCGCTTCATACTTTTTCCAAATTTTACAAATTTGATACTTTTGCTTCTTTGGAGGCTATTTTTGGGAGAAGGGTTTTACAAGCAGTGGTGCCTTCCATTTAGGGTACCTGTCTTGTCCCTCCCTTCATCCATGTCCTGAAGCTTTGGTATTGGTATCCCACAAGTATGGATGAATCCGTGGACTCGATACATCTTACAAGAGAAAACAGAATTTATGCTTACCTGATAAATTTCTTTCTCTTGTGATGTATCGAGTCCACGGCCCGCCCTGTCTGTTTAAGACAGATAGTATATTTTTATTTTAAAAACTTCAGTCACCACTGCACCCTATAGTTTCTCCTTTTTCTTCCTAGCCTTCGGTCGAATGACTGGGGGGCGGAGCTAAGGGAGGAGCTATATAGACAGCTCTGCTGTGGGTGCTCTCTTTGCCACTTCCTGTAGGGAATGAGAATATCCCACAAGTATGGATGAATCCCTGGACTCGATACATCACAAGAGAAAGACATTTATCAGGTAAGCATAAATTCTGTTTTACCCTTATTTTTTGTACTACTTTTATGCAGTGTCTATTACTATCGGTCACAGCCCTACAAACAGCAGGGGCCTCTGCATGAAGGTTTATCTTATCCCGATGGCATCAAAATTTTAGTCTGCATTACTATAAAGTGAATAGACTCGATAACAGATTTGCTAATGCACAGAACTGACAGAATAAAACTTGGGTTTTAAAATGTCTCCACTATTAACACACTGGGTGCAGGGGCTACACTGAAAATGTTTAAGTGCTAATCTTGTAAGAAAACAAGTAAGCTGTTTTTTTTGTTTTGTTTTTTTTACACAATCTGTTTCTTTTTATTTTTACTTTGATTAAACATATTTGTTTTACCAAAGGAGCTCTGTTTAGTAAAACAATAATGCAAGTTTGGTGTTATCTATATGTAAGTCAACAGAATGGCACATCTGAGACATAAACATTAGGACTTCAATCTTCTTCCATCATTCCAAAATAAAAAAGAAACACATTTTTAAATGGGCATGGAAGTCAATATTACGCCTTCATAATTTAGAAAGAGTGTACAAATTAAGCAAAAGCACAATACTTTCAGGTTTACATTGAAATAAAAGCAGTTTTAAGCAGTAACGTAAACAAGCTCACTTTTTATTTTTAAATCATCTAATAGCACAAAGTATTTTTTTAGGGGGACTCAATATAATACACTGTGCCTCCTTGGGGTAGTTATTGTGCAAACACACCTTCGAAAGAAGACTTTGCATTGAGATGTCTTGGGGAAAAAAGTCTGTAAAATAACATTAAAGTGATAGTAAATCCTAGCATTTTTGAAACGCTAGGATTTACCAGTGCTACAAATAAAGGGAATTTCAGTCATGAAGTAGAAAAAATATTTTAAGCTGAAAGTTCCTTTATTTGTCTGCAGCGTATGCTGCGCTGAGCGCCTCAGGCCTCCCACGTCAGAACACTATTTCTTTCATGTAATTGGCAAGAGTCCATGAGCTAGTGACGTATGGGATATATAATCCTACCAGGAGGGGCAAAGTTTCCCAAACCTCAAAATACCTATAAATACACCCCTCACCACACCCACAATTCAGTTTTACAAACTTTGCCTCCTATGGAGGTGGTGAAGTAAGTTTGTGCTAAGATTTCTACGTTGACATGCGATTCTCAGCATTTTTTGAAGCCCGATTCCTCTCAGAGTACAGCGAATGTCAGAGGGACGTGGAGAGTATCACCTATTGAATGCAATGATTTTCCTAACGGGGGTCTTTTTCATAGGTTCTCTGTTATCAGTCGTAGAGATTCATCTCCTACCTCCCTTTTCAGATCGACGATATACTCTCATATACCATTACCTCTACTGATAACTGTTTCAGTACTGGTTTGGCTATCTGCTATATGTGGATGGGTGTCTTTGTTTAAGTATGTTTTTATTACTTAAGACACCTCGGCTATGGTTTTGGCACTTTATGCATTTATATAAAGTTCTAAATATATGTATTGTACTTATATTTGCCATGAGCCAGGTTCATGTCTTTCCTTTTGCAGATTGTCAGTTTCATATTTGGGGAAAATTAATATTAAAGGTAAGGTAAAGTTTCAATTTATTGAAATCATATATTGAAAGTAAAAATCAAGAATAAGGTAGTCGCTAACTTTTTTTTTTTTTAACATTATTTATTTTACCTGTAATCCAAACTTGTTATTTGCAAGCGTTATATTCATTCCTCCTCCCCCATGCCACTTCCGTGTTTATCTCTGTTATTACAGGAAGCGTTCTCACCCCTTTGTTGTCGTCATGTTTTTTGCGCGTTCACAGAATCACTATCTTATGCGCATGCGCCACTTCCCCCGCTGCCAGATATATTGTAGTCATTTTTTACATTGCGGTTCATTCAAAACATAAGGAGCTTGATATCTTACCCACACTTGCGGCGCGATCTTACAAATAGTTAGAATGAATCAAAACAAAGCGATCGCTACACCGCTAGCACTGTGCATGCGCTACTCACGAACGAGCACAGGCTGAAGTTTGT
This sequence comes from Bombina bombina, assembly GCF_027579735.1. Classification (NCBI taxonomy): domain Eukaryota; kingdom Metazoa; phylum Chordata; class Amphibia; order Anura; family Bombinatoridae; genus Bombina; species Bombina bombina. Next base: position 199,527,949 of record NC_069506.1, on the reverse strand, counting down.
TGAGTCGAGTCCAGCGCATGCGCTTAATCGGCGAGTGACGTCAGAATTGCTGGGCTAAACCCCTGTAGGGGAAACAGCCGATTGGATAGTAATCTAGCAAGCGGATGTCAATCAAATCAAGCAAAATGTCGGGCAGACGAAAGATTAGACACAGGACAATGTTTGAAAGGTAGAGAAAGGTATATTTCGGATTGATAATTTAGAATTGATGAATGAAACTTATGTTTTTTTTGGATTCTAGTACACATAGCGTTAAGTAGTGTTATCAACTTTACCTTACCTTTAAGAAATATTTTTTTCTTTTTGGGGTTTAGTCTTTTTTTCAATTGACTACTTTGTTTCAAATTGCGGGCTCACTTAGGCTCGCGGGTGCACCAAATGCTACACTTTATTGCGTCATTCTTGGCGCAAGTTTTTTTTTTTGGCGTGAAAGGCACGTCAGTTGACGCAAGTTCGTAATTTCCGGCGTCGTAATTGACGCAGCGGTTTCACACAGGGTTGCGTCATTAGTGACGCGAGTGTGTCATTTCCGGACTTGGTTGGCGCCAAAATTTTTTTAAAGTTACATTGTGCGTCAGACTTGGCGCCAAACTTTCTTTCATGTAATTAGCAAGAGTCCATGAGCTAGTGACGTATGGGATATACATTGCTACCAGGAGGGGCAAAGTTTCCCAAACCTTAAAATGCCTATAAATACACCCCTCACCACACCCACAATTCAGTTTTACAAACTTTGCCTCCCATGGAGGTGGTGAAGTAAGTTTGTGCTAGATTCTTCGTTGATATGCGCTTCGCAGCAGGCTGGAGCCCGGTTTTCCTCTGTGTGCAGTGAATGTCAGAGGGATGTGAAGAGAGTATTGCCTATTTGAATTCAATGATCTCCTTCTACGGGGTCTATTTCATAGGTTCTCTGTTATCGGTCGTAGAGATTCATCTCTTACCTCCCCTTTCAGATCGACGATATACTCTTATATATACCATTACCTCTACTGATTCTCGTTTCAGTACTGGTTTGGCTTTCTACTACATGTAGATGAGTGTCCTGGGGTAAGTAAGTCTTATTTTCTGTGACACTCTAAGCTATGGTTGGGCACTTTTATATAAAGTTCTAAATATATGTGTTTAAACATTTATTTGCCTTGATTCAGGATGTTCAATATTCCTTATTTCAGACAGTCAGTTTCATTATTTGGGATAATGCATTTGAATATTAAATTTTTCTTACCTTTAAAATTTGACTTTTTTTCCTGTGGGCTGTTAGGCTCGCGGGGGCTGAAAATGCTTCATTTTATTGCGTCATTCTTGGCGCGGACTTTCTTGGCGCAAAAATTTTCTTGTCATTTCCGGCGCCATACGTGGCGCCGGAAGTTGCGTCATTTTTTTGACTATTTTGCGCCAAAAAATGTCAGCGTTACCGGATGTGGCGTCATTTTTGGCGCCAAAAGCATTTAGGCGCCCAATAATGTGGGCGGCTTTTTTGGCGCTAAAAAATTTGAGCGTCATTGTTGTCTCCACAATATTTAAGTCTCATTGTTTATTGCTTCTGGTTACTAGAAGCTTGTTCATTGGCATTTTTTTCCTATTCCTGAAACTGTCATTTAAGGAATTTTATCAATTTTGCTTTATATGTTGTTTTTTCTATTACATATTGCAAGATGTCTCAGATTGACCCTGAATCAGAAGCCACTTCTGGAAAAACGCTTAACTGAGTTTCAGTTCTACCAAAGCTAAGTTCATTTATTTTAAATGTTATAAATGTTTATCTTTAGCTATGGTTTGTAATAAGTTATTATGATATACTTTTACATGCAGAATCCATTAGTATTTATGCTTTATATATTGCCATTCTTACATCTTGTGTACAAGAAATATTTAGAAGACTTATAAGAAATATTTTTCTGATTCTATGTTAAAGGCTTTGTCTGACTTCGTGCCTTCTAATAAGATTTTTTAGGTCTTTTTCACTTCTTTTTTAATTATTGAAGTTTCAAATGACCAACAACATACTGATTTATCCTTCTCTGATGATGTTTTTTCTCTTTCAGAATTTTCTTCATCAGATATTGACACTAACAAATCTACTTTTTTTATTATTTTTTTATTATTAAAGTACATTTGTTCTTTGTTGAAAAGGTGTTGATTATTTTGATATTAAGGTAACTAGTTCTTTAAGACTAGCTGACACTATTTCTGCCTATTTATTCTTCTGTATTTTCAGAGGTTTTCTTTCCAATTCCCCATACTAGGGAATGGAATAGGCTGAGAATTTTCTTTTTTTCCTTCTTCAAAGGTTTTAAACTATATTCTTTGCCAGCAGTTAAATTCATTTTGGAGGTTTCTCCAATTTATTGGGGCTATCTCTACTCCTACTAATTATGCTATTGTTTCTATAGCAAAATAGTATTTATTTTCCTTTAGATGGTTGTATCTTATTTATGGAAAATTATTTTAGTTTCAGGTACTTTTCTTGGTCCTGTGATTTATTTGGATATTGCAATTGCTTCATTTTTGTTCTGTTTACTTTAAGATCAAGTATCAGATTATGATTTATTTTAGCATTGTTAAGGGACAACATTTACTAGACTAGGTGCTGTTGCATTTGTCTTGTTGTTTTGCATTTATTGATTATGCAAGTCCAGTGTATTGACTGTTCCTTTAAACTGGACTATCATGCTAATAATTTCATTTGTGTCTTCATTTTATTGAATATTTTCGCAAATGAGGGTTAATCTATGTCTTTAGCTTTTTTAGCTAGAAGAATTTTGTGATTTTTAAAAAAAAAAATAAAAAAAAAATCCATATTTCTTTTGTTCTAAGATAATCAATTATTTGTTTTATAATTGGATTCAATTCTTAACTGTTACTCTGGGCTTCAAGATTAAGTTCTAAGACTAAAACTTTAAGCTTATACTAGTTTGGTTGTTCTTATTAAGGAACGAATTCCTGAATTCTTTCCCAAGTAACATGTTTATAATTGGAAATTTTTCAGTTCGAAATCAGCTCCCTAATATTGCGATGTACCTGCCGTATTCCAGCTTCCGTTTAAACCAGACCTTTTCTTTCTCAAGGCCATTTTTTCCATCAGGATATCAAATCATTACATTTGAAGGGATGGAGATTGAACGCTTGGTTTTTAGTCATAGAGGTTTTTTCTGACTCATTGTTTAATACTATGTTTCAGGCTCATAAATCTGTCTCTAGAAAGATTTATATTGAGTCTGGAAGACCTATTTTTCTTGGCATTCTTTTAAAATTCATAGAATTTTATTATTTTTTCAGGTTGGTTTGGATAAGGTTTTGTCTTCAATTCTTTGTTAGGACAAATCTTTACTCTTTCTGTTCTTTTTTCACAGAAAGATTGCTAATCATCCTGATATTCATTGTGTTGTACAGGCTTTGGTCCATATCAAGCCTGTCATTAATTCAATCTCTCCTCTTTGGAGTCTCAATTTGGTGCTGAGGGCTTTACAGGCTCCTCGGTTTGAAACTATGCATATTCTGAATGTTAAATTAATTTCCTGGAAAAGTATTGTTCCTTTTGGTTATTTCTTCTACTAGAAGAGTTTTTGAGTTATCTGCTCTTTTTTGTGAATATCCTTTTCTGATTTTTCATCAGGATAAGGCAGTGTTACTTCCTGATATTCATCATTTTTTTCAGGTTTTGATTTGTATCAAACCTGTCATTAAGCCAATTTCTCCTCTTTGGAGTCTTAATTGGGTTCTGAAGGTTTTTCAGGCTCTTCTATTTTTGAGCATATGCTTGCTCTGGACATTCATTACTTTCATGGAAAGTATTGTTCTTTTTGGACATCTCTTCAGCTAGAACAATTTTTGAATTATCTGTTCTTTCTTGTGAATCTCCTTGTTCTGATTTTTCATCAGGATAAGGTGTTTTTTTGCTGTCCTCATTTCAATTTTCACCTAAATTGTGAATTCTAACAACATTAGTGGAGGAATTATTGTTTTTTCCTTGTGTCCTAATCCTAAGAATTTTTTGGTAAGATTCTTACATTCTTTAGGATGTGGTAAGAGTTTTGAAATATTATGTTGAAGCTACTCAGATTTCAGACAGACTTCTAGTCTATTTGTTATCTTTTCTGGTTTTAGGAAGGTCAGAAGGCTTCTGCCATTTCTTTGGCATCTTGGTTAAGCTTTTGATTCATTATGCTTATTTGGAGTCGGATTATTCCCCGTCTCAGAGGATTACGGCTCATTCTACTAGGTCAGTTTCTACTTCCTGGGCTTTTTAAGAATGAAGCTTCTGTTGATCAAATTTGCAAAGCAATGACTTGGTCTTCTTTGCATACTTTCACTAAATTCTACCATTTTGATGTTTTCTCTTCTTTAGAAGCAGTTTTTGGTAGAATAGTACTTCAGGCAGCTGTTTCAGTTTGATTCTTCTGCTTATAATTTCAGTTTTTTTCATTTTTAAAATTGAAACTTTTGATTTGGGTAGTGGATTAATTTTTCAGCGGAATTGGCTGTCTTTATTTTATCCCTCCCTCTCTAGTGACTCTTGCGTGGAAGTTCCACATCTTGGGTATTTATATCCCATACGTCACTAGCTCATGGACTCTTGCTAATTACATGAAAGAAAACATAATTTATGTAAGAACTTACCTGATAAATTCATTTCTTTCATATTAGCAAGAGTCCATGAGGCCCACCCTTTTTTGTGGTGGTTATGATTTTTTTGTATAAAGCACAATTATTCCAATTCCTTATTTTTTTGATGCTTTCACTCTTTTCTTATCACCCCACTTCTTGGCTATTCGTTAAACTGAATTGTGGGTGTGGTGAAGGGTGTATTTATAGGCATTTTAAGGTTTGGGAAACTTTGCCCCTCCTGGTAGGAATGTATATCCCATACGTCACTAGCTCATGGACTCTTGCTAATATGAAATAAATGAATTTATCAGGTAAGTTCTTACATAAATTATGTTTTTTTCATTATTGATTTGCCCCATTGCTGTTTGCCTCTTGCCTTTTTCTATGTCATAGGGCTATGCTATTTGCATTTTTTCCCATTCCGGAAACTGTCGTATAAGGAAATTGATAATTTTGCTTTATATGTTGTTTTTTATTTTACATTCTGCAAGATGTCTCAATCTGAGACTGCCTCAGAAGTATCTGTTGGAACTTTGCTGCCTGACATCGGTTCTACCAAAGCTAAGTGCATTTGTTGTAAAATTGTGGAGATTATATCTCCTAATGTCATTTATATTAGTTGCCATGATAAACTTTTACATGCAGATAGTGTGTCCATCAGTAATAGTACATTGCTGGTTACAGTTCCTTCAACTTCTAATGTACATGATATATCTATGAATTTTAAAGAATTTGTTACTGATTCTATTCAGAAGGCTTTGTCTGCATTTCCGCCTTCTAATAAGCGAAAGAGGTCTTTTAAAACTTCTCATAAAGTTGATGAAATTTCAAATGACCGACAACATAATGAATTATCCACCTCTGATGAGGATCTATCTGATTCAGAAGATCCTTCCTCAGATATTGACACTGACAAATCTACTTATTTATTTAAAATGGAGTATATGCGTTCTTTGTTAAAAGAAGTGTTAATTACTTTGGATATTGAGGAAGCTAGTCTTCTTGATATTAAAACCAGTAAACATTTAAATTCTGTTTTTAAACATCCTGTGGTTACTCCAGAGGTTTTTCCTATTCCTGATGCTATTTCTGATATGATTTCTAAGGAATGGAATAAGCCGGGTCGTCCTTTTAATCCTTCTGCAAGGTTTAAAAAATTGTATCCTTTACCAGCAATTTCAATAGAGTTTTGGAAAAAGATCCCCAAAGTTGATGGGGCTATTTCTACTCTTGCTAAACGAACCACTATTCCTATGGAAGATAGTACTTCCTTTAAAGATCCTTTATATAGGAAGCTTGAATCTTATAGAAGGAAAGCCTATTTATATTCAGGTCATCTTCTTAGGCCTGCAATTTCTTTGGCTGATGTTGCCGCTGCTTCAATTTTTTGGTTGTAGAATTTAGCGCAACAAGAATTGGATTCTGACTTATATAGCATTGTTCATTTACTACAACATGCTAATCATTTTATTTGTGATGCAATTTTTGATATTATCAAAATTGATGTTAGATCCATGTCTTTAGCTATTTTGGCTAGAAGAGCTTTGTGGCTTAAATCTTGGAATGCTGATATGACATCTAAGTCTAGATTACTATCTCTTTCTTTCCAAGGTAATAATTTATTTGGTTCTCAGTTGGATTCTATTATTTCAACTGTTACTGGGGGGAAGGGAGTTTTTTTGCCTCAGGATAAAAAACCTAAGGGTAAATCTAAGGCTTCTAATCGTTTTCGTTCCTTTCGTCAAAATAAGGAACACAAACCTAATCCTTCCCCCAAGGAAACTGTTTCCTCAAATTGGAACAAATCCAAGCCTTTTAAGAAACCAAATTCAGCCCCTAAGTCCGCATGCAGGTGCGGCCCTCATTCCAGCTCAGCTGGTAGGGGGCAGATTAAGTTTTTTCAAGGATGTTTTGGCAAATTCTGTCCAAAATCAATGGATTCAGAGCATTGTCTCTCAGGGGTACCGAATGGGATTCAGAGTAAGACCTCCTGTGAGAAGATTTTTTTCTCTCACGCATCCTAGTAAATCCAGTAAAAGCTCAGGCTTTCCTGAAGTGTGTTTCAGACCTGGAGGTTTCAGGGGTAATCATGCCGGTTCCTTTTCAGGAACAAGGTCTGGGGTTTTATTCAAATCTATTCATTGTCCCAAAGAAAGAAAATTTATTCAGACCAGTTCTGGATCTGAAAATCTTGAATCGTTATATAAGAGTACCAACTTTCAAGATGGTGAATATAAGGACTATTCTGCCTTTTGTTCAGCAAGGACATTATATGTCTACAATAGACTTGCAGGATGCTTACCTTCATATTCCGATTCATCCAGAACATTATCAGTTCCTGAGATTCTCTTTTCTAGACGAGCATTACCAATTTGTTGCTCTTCCATTTGGCCTAGCAACAGCTCCAAGAATCTTTTCAAAGGTTCTGGGTGCCCTACTCTCTGTAAACAGGGTATTGCGGTGTTTCCTCATTTGGACGATATCTTGGTACTATTTCAGTCTTTACGTTCTGCAGAATCTCACACAAATCAACTAGTGTTGTTTCTTCGAAAACATGGTTGGAGGATCAATTTACCAAAATGTTTCTTGATTCCTCAGACAAGGGTCACCTTTTTAGGTTTCCAGATAGATTCAGTGTCCTTGACTCTGTCTCTAACAGACAAGAGATGTTTGAAATTGGTTGCAGCATGTCGGCACCTTCAGTCTGTCATTCCCTTCAGTGGCTATGTGCATGGAAGTTTTAGGCCTCATGACTGCAGCATCGGACGCAATTCCTTTTGCTCGTTTTCACATGAGACCTCTCCAGCTTTGTATGCTCAATCAATGGTGCCGGGATTATACAAAGATATCACAATTAATATCCTTAAATCCCAATGTTCGACACTCTCTGACGTGGTGGTTAAATCACCAGCGTTTAGTTCAAGGGGCCTCTTTTGTTCGGCCAACCTGGACTGTGATCACAACAGATGCAAGTCATTCATGTTGGGGAGCTGTCTGGGGATCTCTGACAGCACAAGGGGTTTGGAAATCTCAAGAGGCGAGATTACCAATCAATATTTTAGAACTCTGTGCAATTCTCAGAGCTCTTCAGTTTTAGCCTCTGTTAAAGAGAGAACCGTTCATTTGTTTTCAGACAGACAATAATACAACGGTGGCATATGTCAATTATCAGGGTGGGACTCAAAGTCCCCAAGCTATGAAAGAAGTATCTCGGATACTTGTTTGGGCGGAATCCAGCTCCTGTCTAATTTCTGCGGTTCATATCCCAGGTGTAGACAATTGGGAGGCAGATTATCTCAGCCATCAGACTTTACATCCAGGGGAGTGGTCTTTCCATCCAGATGTGTTTTCTCAGATTGTTCAGATGTGGGGTCTTCCAGAAATAGAGCTGATGGCTTCTCATCTAAACAAGAAACTTCCCAGATACCTGTCCAGGTCCAGGAATTCTCAGGCGGAAGCAGTGGATGCGCTGACACTTCCTTGGTGTTATCAACCTGCTTATATCTTCCCGCCTCTAGTTCTTCTTCCAAGAGTGATCTCCAAAATCATCATGGAACATTCATTTGTGTTGCTGGTGGCTCCAGCATGGCCCCACAGGTTTTGGTATGTGGATCTTGTTCGGATGTCCAGTTGCCAACCTTGGCCACTTCCGTTAAGGCCGGACCTACTGTCTCAAGGTCCGTTTTTCATCAGGATCTCAAATCATTAAATTTTAAGGTATGGAAATTGAACACTTAGTGCCAAGTCATAGAGGTTTCTCGGACTCAGTAATTAATACTATGTTACAAGCTCGTAAATCTGTCTCTAGGAAGATTTATTATCGAGTTTGGAAGACTTACATTTCATGGTGTTCTTCTCATAAATTCTCTTGGCATTCTTTTAGAATTCCTAGAATTTTACAGTTTCTTCAGGATGGTTTGGATAAAGGTTTGTCTGCAAGTACTTTGAAGGGAGGAATCTCTGCTCTTTCTGTTTTATTTCACAGAAAGATTGCTACTCTTCCTGATATTCACTCTTTTGTACAGGCTTTAGTTCGTATTAAGCCTGTCATTAAATCAATTTCTCCTCCTTGGAGTCTTAATTTGGTTTTGAGGGCGTTACAGGCTCCTCCATCTGAGCCTATGCACTCTTTGGACATTAAACTACTTTCTTGGAAAGTGTTGTTCCTTTTGGGCATCTCTTCTGCTAGAAGAGTTTCTGAGCTTTCTGCTCTTTCTTGTGAATCTCCTTTTCTGATTTTTCATCAGGATAAGGCGGTTTTGCGGACTTCATTTAAGTTCTTACCTAAGGTTTTGAATTTTAACAACATTAGTAGAGAAATTGTTGTCCCTTCTTTGTGTCCTAATCCTAAGAATTCTTTGGAAAAATCCTTACATTCTTTGGATGTGGTGAGAGCTTTGAAATATTATGTTGAAGCTACTAAAGATTTCAGAAAGACTTCTGCTATTTCCTTGGCTTCTTGGTTGAAGCTTTTGATTCTTCAAGCTTATTTAGAGTCGGGTCAGGCCCCGCCTCAGAGAATTACAGCTCATTCTACTTGATCAGTCTCCACTTCGTGGGCTTTTAAGAATGAAGCGTCAGTTGATCAGATTTGCAAAGCGGCAACTTGGTCCTCTTTGCATACATTTACTAAATTCTACCGTTTTGATGTATTTGCTTCTTCAGAAGCAGTTTTTGGTAGAAAAGTTCTTCAGGCAGCTGTTTCACTTTGATTCTTCTGCTGATGTTTTAAGTTTTTCTTTTCTTCATGAGAATAACTTATATTTGGGTTGTGGATTAATTTTTCAGCTTATGGCTGTTGTTTATTTTTATCCCTCCCTCTCTAGTGACTCTTGCGTGGAGTTCCACATCTTGTGTATTTGATATCCCATACGTCACTAGCTCACTATGCCAATTACATGAAACAAAACATAATTTATGTAAGAACTTACCTGATGAATTAATTTCTTTCATAATGGCAAGAGTCCATGAGGCCCACCCTTTTTTATGGTGGTTATGATTTTTTTGTATAAAGCACAATTATTTCCAGATTCCTTTGTTGATGCTTTTTACTTCTTTCTTTTTCACCCCACTACTTGGCTATTCGTTAAACTGAATTGTGGGTGTGGTGAGGGGTGTATTTATAGGCATTTTGAGGTTTGGGAAACTTTGCCCCTCCTGGTAGGATTGTATATCCCATACGTCACTAGCTCATGGACTCTTGCCAATATGAAAGAAATCAATTTATCAGGTAAGTTCTTACATAAATTATGTTTCTCCTGTTAAGTGTGGTCAGTCCACGGGTCATCATTACTTCTGGGATATTAACTCCTCCCCAACAGGAAGTGCAAGAGGATCACCCAGCAGAGCTGCTATATAGCTCCTCCCCTCTACGTCACACCCAGTCATTCTCTTGCACCCAACTAATAGATAGGATGTGTGAGAGGACTGTGGTGATTATACTTAGTTTTATACCTTCAATCAAAAGTTTGTTATTTTAAAACAGCACCGGAGTGTGTTGTTCCTTCTCAGGTAGAATTTGAAGAAGAATCTACCTGAGTTTTTGTATGATTTTAGCCGGCGTAGTTAAGATCATCTTGCTGTTCTCGGCCATCTGAGGAGTGAGGTAAACTTCAGATCAGGGGACAGCGGGCAGGTTAACCTGCAAAGAGGTATGTAGCAGCATATTATTTTCTGAGAATGGAATTGACTGAGAAAATACTGCCATACCGATATAATGTAAGCTCAGCCTTAAATGCAGTAGTAGCAACTGGTATCAGGCTGTCATGTATGTATATTTACACTTCAGTATTCTGGGGAATGGCACTTCACTGGGATAATACTGTATGCATAAGACTTTAGCCTAACTTGCAGTGGGAAAGACTAGCAACAGGCTTTCTAATGACATTTCATTTATTTGATGTTAAACGTTTTTGCTGGCATGTTGAAATCGTTTAATTATCTGAGGTACTGGGTGAAAAAATTGTTTTGGGCACTGTTTTTTTTTTTTTCCACTTGGCTGTCGTTTTATTTAATTTAAGACAGTTTACTGATCTCCCTCACTGTTGTGTGTGAGGGGGAGGGGCCTATTTTGGCGCTTTTGCTACGCATCAGAAAATTCAGTCACAAGTCTGTTTTCTTCCCTGCATGATCCGGTTCGTCTCTACAGAGCTCAGGGGTCTTCAAGAGTTAATTTGAGGGAGGTAATCACTCACAGCAGACCTGTGAGATTGTGCTTTGACTGTGATAAAAAACGTTTATATTCTGTACATTTTTTCTGCTATTCAGGGTTAGTTATCCATTGCTAATGGGGGCAATCCTTTGCTAAAATTGTGTTTTACCGGAAAGAATTTGATGTTATAGTTTCTCCGGTTTATTATTACTCAACTGTCATAACTTTTTTTCTGTGCTTCTTAAAGGCACAGTACGTTTTTCATATTATTTGTAAATTGCTTTGAAAAGTATTTCCAAGTTGCTAGTTTAATTGCTAGTGTGTTAAACATGTCTGACTCAGAGGAATATCTCTGTGCTATATGTGCTAAAGCCAAAGTGGAGCCCAATAGAAATTTATGTACTAATTGCATTGATGCTACTTTAAATAAAAGTCAATCTGTACAAATTGAACATCATTCACCAAACAACGAGGGGAGAGTTATGCCGACTAACTCGCCTCACGTGTCAGTACCTGCATCTCCCGCTCGGGAGGTGCGTGATATTGTAGCGCCGAGTACATCAGGGCGGCCATTACAAATCACATTACAGGATATGGCTAATGTTATGACTGAAGTTTTGTCTAAATTACCAGAACTTAGAGGTAAGCGTGATCACTCTGGGGTGAGAACAGAGTGCGCTGTTAATAATAGGGCCATGTCTGATACTGCGTCACAGTATGCAGAACATGAGGACGGAGAGCTTCAATCTGCAGGTGACGGTTCTGATCCCAATAGAATGGATTCAGACATTTCTAATTTTAAGTTTAAACTCGAAAACCTCCGTGTACTGTTAGGGGAGGTATTAGCAGCTCTGAATGATTGTAACACTGTTGCAATCCCAGAGAAGTTATGTAGGCTGGATAGATACTATGTGGTACCGGCGAGTACTGACGTATTTCCTATACCTAAGAGGCTTACAGAGATAATTTCTAAGGAGTGGGATAGGCCCGGTGTACCCTTTTCCCCCCCTCCTGTGTTTAGAAAAATGTTTCCAATAGACGCCACCACACGGGACTTATGGCAGACGGTCCCTAAGGTGGAGGGAGCGGTTTCTACTCTAGCTAAGCGTACCACTATCCCGGTGGAGGATAGCTGTGCCTTTTCAGATCCAATGGATAAAAAATTAGAGGGTTACCTTAAGAAAATGTTTGTTCAACAAGGTTTTATATTGCAACCCCTTGCATGTATTGCGTCTGTCTCGGCCGCGGCCGCTTTTTGGTCCGAGTCCCTGGAAGAGACTCTTGACTCAATAACTATAGATGAGATTTCAAGCAAGCTTAAAACACTTAAGCTAGCTAATTCATTTGTTTCAGATGCCGTAGTACATTTAACAAAACTTACGGCTAAGAATTCCGGATTCGCCATTCAGGCACGCAGAGCACTGTGGCTAAAATCCTGGTCAGCTGACGTTACTTCTAAATCTAAATTACTTAATACACCTTTCAAAGGGCAGACCTTATTCGGGCCCGGTTTGAAAGAAATTATCGCTGACATTACAGGAGGTAAAGGCCATGCCCTGCCTCAAGACAGAGCCAAACCTAAGGCTAGACAGTCTAATTTTCGTTCCTTTTGTAATTTCAAGGCAGGAGCAGCATCAACTTCCTCTGCTCCAAAACAGGAAGGAGCTGTTGCTCGCTACAGACAAGGCTGGAGACCTAACCAGTCCTGGAACAAGGGCAAGCAGGCCAGAAAACCTGCTGCTGCCCCTAAGACAGCATAAATCGAGGGCCCCCGATCCGGGAACGGATCTAGTGGGGGGCAGACTTTCTCTCTTCGCCCGGGCTTGGGCAAGAGATGTCCAGGATCCCTGGGCGTTAGAGATCATATCTCAGGGATATCTTCTGGACTTCAAATCCTCTCCCCCAAAAGGGAGATTTCATCTGTCAAGGTTGTCAACAAACCAAATAAAGAAAGAGGCGTTTCTACGCTGTGTACAAGATCTTTTACTAATGGGAGTGATCCATCCGGTTCCGCGGTCTGAACATGGACAGGGGTTTTACTCAAATCTGTTTGTGGTTCCCAAAAAAGAGGGAACCTTCAGGCCAATCTTGGATTTAAAAATCCTAAACAAATTCCTAAGAGTTCCATCGTTCAAAATGGAAACTATTCGGACAATCCTACCCATGATCCAAAAGGGTCAGTACATGACCACAGTGGATTTAAAGGATGCTTACCTTCACATACCGATTCACAAAGATCATTACCGGTATCTAAGGTTTGCCTTCCTAGACAGGCATTACCAGTTTGTAGCTCTTCCATTCGGATTGGCTACGGCTCCAAGAATCTTCACAAAGGTTCTGGGTGCTCTTCTGGCGGTACTAAGACCGCGAGGAATTTCGGTAGCTCCGTACCTAGACGACATTCTGATACAAGCTTCAAGCTTTCAAACTGCCAAGTCTCATACAGAGTTAGTACTGACATTTCTAAGGTCGCATGGATGGAAGGTGAACGAAAAGAAGAGTTCTCTCTTTCCACTCACAAGAGTTCCTTTCTTAGGGACTCTTATAGATTCTGTAGAAATGAAGATCTACCTGACAGAAGACAGGTTAACAAAGCTTCAAAATGCATGCCGTGTCCTTCATTCCATTCAACACCCGTCAGTGGCTCAATGCATGGAGGTGATCGGCTTAATGGTAGCGGCAATGGACATAGTTCCCTTTGCACGCCTACATCTCAGACCGCTGCAATTGTGCATGCTAAGTCAGTGGAATGGGGATTACTCAGATTTGTCCCCTACTCTGAATCTGGATCAAGAGACCAGAAATTCTCTTCTATGGTGGCTTTCTCGGCCACATCTGTCCAGGGGGATGCCATTCAGCAGACCAGATTGGACAATTGTAACAACAGACGCCAGTCTACTAGGCTGGGGCGCTGTCTGGAATTCTCTGAAGGCTCAGGGATCATGGACTCAGGAGGAGAGTCTCCTGCCAATAAACATTCTGGAATTGAGAGCAGTTCTCAATGCCCTTCTGGCTTGGCCCCAGTTAACAACTCGGGGGTTCATCAGGTTTCAGTCGGACAACATCACGACTGTAGCTTACATCAACCATCAAGGAGGGACAAGAAGCTCCCTAGCGATGATGGAAGTATCAAAGATAATTCGCTGGGCAGAGTCTCACTCTTGCCACCTGTCAGCAATCCACATCCCGGGAGTGGAGAACTGGGAGGCGGATTTCCTAAGTCGTCAGACTTTTCATCCGGGGGAGTGGGAACTTCATCCGGAGGTCTTTGCCCAAATACTTCGACGTTGGGGCAAACCAGAGATAGATCTCATGGCGTCTCGACAGAACGCCAAGCTTCCTTGTTACGGGTCCAGATCCAGGGATCCGGGAGCGGTCCTGATAGATGCCTTGACAGCACCTTGGACCTTCGGGATGGCTTATGTGTTTCCACCCTTCCCGTTGCTTCCTCGATTGATTGCCAGAATCAAACAGGAGAGAGCATCGGTGATTCTAATAGCGCCTGCGTGGCCACGCAGGACTTGGTATGCAGATCTAGTGGACATGTCATCCTGTCCACCCTGGTCTCTGCCTCTGAGACAGGACCTTCTGATCCAGGGTCCCTTCAAACATCAAAATCTAATTTCCCTGAAGCTGACTGCTTGGAAATTGAACGCTTGATTTTATCAAAACGTGGTTTTTCTGAGTCAGTAATTGATACCTTAATACAGGCTAGGAAGCCTGTTACCAGAAAGATTTACCATAAAATATGGCGTAAATACTTATATTGGTGCAAATCCAAAAGTTACTCATGGAGTAAGGTTAGGATTCCTAGGATATTGTCCTTTCTACAAGAAGGTTTAGAAAAGGGTTTATCCGCTAGTTCCTTAAAGGGACAGATTTCAGCTCTGTCCATTCTTTTACACAAACGTCTGTCAGAGGTTCCAGACGTTCAGGCCTTTTGTCAGGCTTTGGCCAGGATTAAGCCTGTGTTTAAAACTGTTGTTCCACCATGGAGTTTGAACTTAGTTCTTAATGTTTTACAGGGTGTTCCGTTTGAACCCCTTCATTCCATTGATATCAAATTGTTTTCTTGGAAAGTTCTGTTTTTTGATGGCTATTTCCTCGGCTCGAAGAGTCTCTGAGTTATCTGCCTTACATTGTGATTCTCCTTATCTGATTTTTCATTCAGACAAGGTAGTTCTGCGTACTAAACCTGGGTTCTTACCTAAGGTGGTCACTAACAGGAATATCAATCAAGAGATTGTTGTTCCATCTTTGTGTCCTAATCCTTCTTCGAAGAAGGAACGTCTTCTACACAATCTAGATGTAGTCCGTGCCCTGAAATTTTATCTACAGGCAACTAAGGATTTTCGACAAACGTCTTCCCTGTTTGTCGTTTATTCTGGTCAGAGGAGAGGTCAAAAAGCTTCTGCTACCTCTCTCTCTTTTTGGCTTTGTAGCATAATACGTTTAGCTTATGAGACTGCTGGACAGCAGCCTCCTGAAAGAATTACAGCTCATTCTACTAGAGCTGTGGCTTCCACTTGGGCCTTTAAGAATGAGGCTTCTGTTGAACAGATTTGCAAGGCTGCAAATTGGTCTTCTCTTCATACTTTTTCCAAATTTTACAAATTTGACACTTTTGCTTCTTCGGAGGCTGTTTTTGGGAGAAAGGTTCTTCAGGCAGTGGTTCCTTCCGTATAAGGAGCCTGTCTGTCCCTCCCGTCATCCGTGTACTTTAGCTTTGGTATTGGTATCCCAGAAGTAATGATGACCCGTGGACTGACCACACTTAACAGGAGAAAACATAATTTATGCTTACCTGATAAATTCCTTTCTCCTGTAGTGTGGTCAGTCCACGGCCCGCCCTGTTTTTATGGCAGGTCTAAATTTTTAAATTATACTCCAGTCACCACTGCACCCTTTGGCTTCTCCTTTCTCGTTGGTTCTCGGTCGAATGACTGGGTGTGACGTAGAGGGGAGGAGCTATATAGCAGCTCTGCTGGGTGATCCTCTTGCACTTCCTGTTGGGGAGGAGTTAATATCCCAGAAGTAATGATGACCCGTGGACTGACCACACTACAGGAGAAAGGAATTTATCAGGTAAGCATAAATTATGTTTTTTGTCAGTGAGGTGATGTTAGCCAATTGCGTGCTAGCCCTACAGCATAATGCCAACTGGGGCGCACAGCTATTGACTAAGAGGTGGAAACGCCACCTCATTGAAAAAAGTGCTCTGTCGTGGGAGGCCTGAGGCACTCAGGGCGGCATATGCTGCAGGCAAATAAAGAAAAACTCTAGGATTTACCATCACTTTAATTTTAAAAGGTTTTCTTGCTAAATAATCCATAGTTATTTAGCCATATGCGAGTCTGAAAAAGCATGTGTGCTAATGGCTTCTGCTTTGTTTTTTTCCTTTTTAAAAAATATATCAAATGTTTGTCATGCTCTTTCTAGAGATGAGTATTTCCGCATGAAACTGCAATGGAAATCTGTATCTGAAGACCAGGAGAAGAGGAATTCTTTGCTAAGAGGTTACCGCAGCCTTATCGGTTAGTAAAGTTCAGTGCTTGCTAAAGAATTACTGCATCTGATTTAAAAAAAAAAAAAGGCTACAGGTACATATTTTATTCTCCAAGCTAATGTTGTAATACTTTTTGTGTTGATAATAATTAGTTTTAATGTTCTAACCTGGAATGAAGAGTCAAGTAGGGTTAGCATATGTTATATTATCACAAAACCCTGTGATAAGAGAGGGCACTCTCTCACATCATTTCTATATTGCAGAAAGAGACGTCAGTCGTACAGATCGGAACAACAAGTTCTATGAGGGGAATGACAACCCAGGACTTGTTCTTCTCAACGATGTATTGATGACCTACTGCATGTTTAATTTTGATTTGGGTATGTGCTTTTAATCTTAGCCTATTCTACAAATTTAAAGTTGTCCAAGGCGCATTTTGGTTTTGCTATTTATAGGTATGTGTTTGAATAAAATGAACATTTTTGTTTTAATCTATAAACTACTGACATTTCTCTCCAAATAAAAATATTGCCATCTAGAGCATTTATTTGTATAAAATGACAACTGGTCAAAATAACATGAGGCAGAATTTTCATACCTCAAATAATGCAAAGAAAACAAGTTTTATATATATATTCATTTTTAAACACAATACTAATGTTTTAACTTGGCAACAGTCCAGAAATCAATATTTGGTAAAATAGCCCTGATTTTCAATCACAGCTTTCATGCATCTTGGCTGCTCTCCACCAGTCTTTCACATTGCTGTTGGGTAACTTTATGTCACTCCTGGGACAAAAATTCAAGCAGATCAGCTTTGTTTGATGGCTTATGACCATCAGTCTTCCTCTTGATCACATTCCAGAGATTTTCAATGGGGTTCAGGCCTGGAGATTGGGCTGGCCTTGACAAGGTCTTGAAACAACTTGATTGACCTGGTTGTGTGGCATAGAGCACCGTCTGCTTGCAAAACCAATCCTAAGAGTTGGGCAACGCTGTGAGAGAAGAAGGAAGCAAGTTTTTTCTTCCAGGATAACTTTGTACGTGGCTTGATTCATGGTTCCTTCACACAGATGAATATGCCCGACTCCAGGTAATCTTCTCGGAGTCCAGTTTTCAGCTTTGCCCAACACCTGGTCATCTAATGATTTAGATGGAGACCTGGAGAGGCCTACAAGCCACTGTGTATCGCATTGTGAAATTTGGTTGTGATCTGGGAGTGTTTCAGCAAGGCTGGAATCGGGCAGATGTATCTTTGTAAAGGACTGTATATATTTGTATATTTAATTACACATGTGTGTATATATACAGTATCTCACAAAAGTGAGTACACCCCTCACATTTTTGTAAATATTTTATTATATCTTTTTATGTGACAACACTGAAGAAATGACACTTTGCTACAATGTAAAGTAGTGAGTGTACCGCCTGTATAACAGTGTAAACTTGCTGTCCCCTCAAAATAACTCAGCACACAGCCATTAATATCTAAACCATTGGCAACCAAAGTGAGTACACCCCTAAGTGGAAATGTCCAAATTGGGCACAACGTGTCAATATTTTGTGTGGCCACCATTATTTTCCAGCACTGCCTTAACCTTCATGGGCATGGAGTTCACCAGAGCTTCACAGGTTGCCACTGGAGTCCTCTTCCACTCCTCCATGACGACATCACAGAGCTGGTGGATGTTAGAAACCTTGCGCTCCCCCTCCTTCCGTTTGAGGATGCCTCACAGATGCTCAATAGGGTTTAGGTCTGGAGACATGCTTGATCAGTCCATCACCTTTACCCTCAGCTTTAGGGCTGCAACAACTAATCGATAAAGTCGATAATTATCGATAATGGAAATCGTTGTCAACGATTTCCATTATCGATTCGTTGGTCTATCGATTAGTTGGACTGCTTGCCGCAGCCAGGCGTGCTAGAGAAGGCGTGTCTACTGGGAGAAGATCAGAGAGGAAGACTTGGACGACGGGTGAAGACGTGTGGGAGAAGTCTGTGTGGAACGATACTGCTTGCAAGGTGGGTAGTGTGTAAAGCCTTTGCACAGTGCAGGGGGTACATAAGTATATAATTTATAATAAACCTAGTAACAACATTTAATCGCCCTGGCTGCTACTTGACTGACTGAGATGATTGCGGGCATGGAGGGGAGTGGCTAAGGTCGGTGAGGGAGGGTCGGGTCCAACTCCGGTGTTGTTTTTAAGTTACTGTGTGTACTTCAACAACTTTCCCTTACTCCTTACTCCGTCCTATGCTAGCTAGTCGGTTCTGTTCTGTACACATAGGCTAGCACAGGGCATGGAGCGCAACCGGGTCATGGAAGGGGTTAAGGTGAGGGTCTGACTCCGGAATCCGGATCAAGTAACTTGCTATGAATAAGATAAATTTTGGCGGTCTCACTTTTTAAACACACCTCTCCTGTGACTGCTAGTCGCTTACTAGCTTCTGTAACTGTTCTGATTGGATAGCATAGCAGTCACAGGAGAGGGGTGTTTAAACAGTGAGACCGCCAAAATGTATCTTATTCTTAGCAAGTTACTTGATCCGGAGTGACGGAGTCAGACCCTCACCTTAACCCCTCCATCATAGCAGCACATTGCAGGGTGAGCTGTGAGGATATCGCGGGCATGGAAGGGGAGGGGCTAGTAAGGTGAGGGTCCGGAATCAGATCAAGTAACTTGCATGCTAGGAGCCATATATTATTAGATGAGAGAGTCTCTGTACGCAGTGTTTTTTTATTCTAAAAAAGATCTATCATCTTATTGCTTGCAAGTTATTTGATCTGGACCTGGTCCCTCACCTTAGCCCCTCACCTTAGCCCCTCCCCTTCCATGCCCGCGATCTCACAGCTCACAGTCACCCTGCCCTCCCTGTGAATCTGACTCTCCAACCTCTATCCCAGTAGCAGATCTCTCTGTGCCATCTGTTATTTAGTGCCACACTTACCAACCTCTATCCCAGTAGTAGATCTCTTTATAAATCTCATCTATCTGTGCCATCTGTTACTTGGTGCACATTCTCACAATTATGTTATCCCTTGTGTGCTTCTCACACTATGCTCTACCAACCTCCATCCCAGTAGTAGATATCTTTATACTCTCATCTTTCTGTGCCCTGTTATATAGTGCCACCCTTACCCCCTGTTTGCTAATCCTGCTACGCTCTACCAACCTCTATCCCAGTATTAGGATTAGCACACAGGGGGTAAGGGTGGCACTATATAACAGGGCACAGAGAGATGAGAGTATAAGATATGTATCTACTACTGGGATAGAGGTTGGTAGAGCATAGTGTGAGAGAAGCACACAGGGGTAAGTGTGGCACAGAGAGATGAGAGTATCTGATGATGTTGTAGTAATCTCCTCTTGTCTCATGCACCCCTTCCCCCTGTACCACTACCCAGTGAGACTAGGGCACACTTAACAATAGATATTGTGGAATCTGTGGATGTCATAGTCATCAACTTGGCAGCCAGCTACAGCTGCTGAGCTAAAAATAATTAACCATGAACCAGCAGCTATACTGCTACCGATCAGGTTCTTGTATCTTCTTGTCCCACAATGCCTATGCCATTGCCCTCTTTTTTTTTTTCCTGATGATGATGATCCTCATTCCTCTTCAATCATCATTCAACAGTCACTGACTGATAAGAGGGCTACCCTAATAAAAAAAAATTTGGCTGCTTATTTTTTAAAATTTAAATTTTTAATTTTACTTCCCACAATTTTTAAACATGCAAATAAAAGTATTTTTTTTTACTTAATTAGCCCTTTTAGGATATGCACAGTGACAGATCTCTACATGTTTTATGGCACTCTCAGCAAGCATGCTCTATATTATTCATAAATTGTGTATTGTTAACTAACTTAACTAGTAACAGTTTACTTTTACTTAAGTAACGTTAATTATATTACTAGTAGTGTGATGTCCTACTCCCTTTAAAAAAAAAACTCAATAGTTAACTTCACTACTTGTTTTTTTCTCCAGCTGCCCCAAAAAAAACAAATTATGGCAGAGTCTGCTGCAGAGCCTGTGACAGTGGAAAAAAGTGTGCGACCCAAGTCCTCTAAAGCATGGGAGCATTTTACGCTTAATG
Source organism: Bombina bombina (assembly GCF_027579735.1). NCBI lineage: Eukaryota > Metazoa > Chordata > Amphibia > Anura > Bombinatoridae > Bombina > Bombina bombina. The sequence continues at coordinate 199,507,584 of NC_069506.1, read as the reverse complement.
CCGCAAAGAAGGTGGTCACCTGCAGAATTTGCAAGGCAGAGCTTATGTGGCACGGAAGCACCACAGTGATGAATGAACACATGAAAAGAAAACACGTGGGTTTCACTGAGGAAGGCGAGACATCAGGACAGTAAGTTAAACCACCAAAATTAACTAATTGTATTTGTAAACTAGTAGTAATAGTAGTAGTTACACAATGATAGACTATCCTTTTCTGCATAGACACTGACAGTCAAGACTAGTCTATATGAATGATCATTCATTGATGATTGATCATTAAAAATGATATATCTTCTTTCTTTTCAGAAAGAAACAGCGCACCATGACAGAGTTTGTGCAGCGAAATCCCCCGTGCACTCCACAACAAGCATCAGTAATAACAGACTCTGTTTTTAAAATGATAGTTACTGACATGCGGCCACTGTCCATGGTCGAAGACAAAGGTTTTAAAAACATGGTCAGTGTACTAAACCCTGGATATACGCTTCCATCAAGAACACATTTTACAAAACTGGTTGAAAGGAAGTACCAGGATGCACTTAAAAATGTAAAGGGTGCCATCAGCGCTGCCACTAATGAAAGCAGAATTGCCCTAACTGCGGACATATGGACAAGCATAGCAACTGAGGCTTACCTTGGCATTACATGCCATTACATTGGGGCTGACTGGAAAATGCACTCTATCTGCCTCACTACCATGCCTTTAGAAGACAGGCATACCGCAAAAAACATTGCAGAATGGTTGGAGGAGGTTGCTGCAAAATTTGAAATTCAACCACAAAAAATTATTGCCATTGTGCATGACAATGGTTTAAATATTGTGGCTGCTGCAAACATCCTAGGAGAGAAGCATGGATGGACCAGTATCCGCTGCACTGGTCACACCTTGCAGCTGGTCATCAATGCTGCATTAAAGAACTCTGGAATTGAGAGAGCCGTCAGTGCTGCAAGAGGACTAGTAGAACATTTTAAAAAAAGTGAACTCGCCAGCAGCAAGTTGAAGGAGAAGCAGAAGCAAATGGGAACATCTGAGCACAAGCTTCTTCAAGATGTTAGCACAAGGTGGAATAGCACTTACTATATGGTCGAGAGACTCATTGAGCAAAGGTGGCCGGTAACAGCAGCGCTATCAGATCCATCAGTCACTCAAAGAGGCAAACACTATCTGGACTTAAAACCAGATCAGTGGAGTATTCTAGAAGAACTCTCCACTGCTCTCAAGCCATTTGAGTGTGCTACTGTATACATGAGTGGCCAAGAATATGTCACTCTGTCTTCTGTGCCTGCACTTGTGAAGGGGCTTTTGCGGTCCAATGAGGGTGCTTCTTTTGAGTCGCATGCACTGAAGAGCTTCCAAGCCACTGCAGCAGACCAGCTCCAAAACAGATGGAAGGGGATCCTTTTTGAACAGGTCCCAAATTCAGTAATCCTTGCCTCTGCCCTGGACCCAAGATTTAGGCGACTCAAATTTTTAACGACAGAGCAAATTATTACTGTTCATGCAAAAGTGCAGACAGAGGCTCTTGCTGTAAGAAGAGAGATGGTGCGCCAGCAGAATACAGTTACGCCTGGAGGTACAGTTGCTGAGCCCTCAACATCTGCAGCATCTCTACTTGACTCACTCCTTGAGTCTGGGGGCAGCAGTGAAGAGGAGACTATTGAGGGGCAACATGAGGAGGACATTAATCTACAAGTTAGGAATGAAGTCCAAACTTATTTTGCAGAGAAGCCCCTTGCCAAGGAAGGAAACCCTTTGAGTTGGTGGAAAGGTAACCAAGAAAAATATCCTGCCTTGGCAAAACTAGCAAAATCCTACTTGTGCATACCAGGCACCTCCACACCATCAGAGCGACTCTTCTCTGCAGCAGGCAACATAACTTCAAAAAAGAGAGCCAGCCTTAGTCCAGATCATGTGGACATGTTAACATTTTTATATTCTAATGCAAGGTTTCTGGAACAGTGATACTCCACCTCTTTTTCATAATACATGCTTATTTGTTCTGCTAAAGTTTTTAAAAGTTTCTCATTGTAAGTTGTGTAAAAATTTACTTGTGTACAGTTGTACAGTGAACTACTAAGTAAGATAAAAAGTTTAACTATTTGTATTTCTGCAGTTCTGCAGTTTTTTAATACTCTGTTAAACCGAACAGAGTACAGTATGTTTGTTCATTAAATTATATTTTTTTTTCAAATTTCATATTGTTCTGAGTGTTTTTCTTGTTTTTTCCTGTTTTATCCGATTAATCGATTAATCGAAAAAATAATCGACCAACTAATCGATTATGAAAATAATCGTTAGTTGCAGCCCTACTCAGCTTCTTTAGCAAGGCAATGGTCAACTTGGAGGTGTGGTTGGGGTTGTTATCATGTTGGAATGCTGCCCTGCGGCTAGGGTTGCCACCTCAGCCATTTTTTCCTGGACACTTATGAGTTACACATGCTGCAGTGTGTGCAGGTAGAAACACGAATTAAAACCCTGGACAGCACACAAATAGTGACACTGAACAGCACTATTGATGTTCCTCCCTGCACACCCTGCAGCATGTATAACTCATAAGTGTCCAGGAAAATATGGCTGAGGTGGCAACCCTACCTGCGGCCCAGTCTCCGAAGGGAGGGGATCATGCTCTGCTTCAGTATGTCACAGTACATGTTGGCATTCATGGTTCCCTCAAAGAACTGTAGCTCCCCAGTGCCAGCAGCACTCATGCAGGCCCAGACCATGACACTCCCACCACCATGCTTGACTGTAGGCAAGACACACTTGTCTTTGTACTCCTCACCTGGTTGCCGCCACACACGCTTGACACCATCTGAACCAAATAAGTTTATCTTGGTCTCATCGGACCACAGTACATGGTTCCAGTAATCCATGTCCTTAGTCTGCTTATCTTCAGCAAACTGTTTGCGGGCTTTCTTGTGCATCATCTTTAGAAGAGGCTTCCTTCTGGGATGACAGCCATGCAGACCAATTTGATGCAGTGTGGGGCGTATGGTCTGAGCACTGAAAAGCTGACCCCCCACACCTTCAACCTCTGCAGCAATGCTGGCAGCACTCATACATCTATTTCCCAAAGACACCCTCTGGATATGATGCTGAGCATGTGCACTAAACTTCTTTAGTCGACCATGGCGAGGCCTGTTCTGAGTGGAACCTGCCCTGTGAAATCACCGTATGGTCTTGCCCACCGTGCTGCAGCTCAGTTTCAGGGTATTGGCAATCTTCTTATAGCCTAGGCCATCTTTATGTAGAGCAACAATTCTTTTTTTCAGATCCTCAGAGAGTTCTTTGCCATGAGGTGCCATGTTGAACTTCCAGTGACCAGTATGAGAGAGTGTGAGAGCATTAACACAAATTTAACCCACCTGCTCCCCATTCACACCTGAGACTTTTTAACACTAACAAGTCACATGACTACAGGGAGGGAAAATGACTAATTGGGCCCAATTTGGACATTTCCACTTAGTTGTGTACTCACTTTTGTTGCCAACGGTTTAAACATTAATGGCTGTGTGTTGTTATTTTGAGGGGACAGCAAATTTACACTGTTATACAGGCTGTACACTCACTACTTTACATTGTAGCAAAGTGTCATTTTTTCATTGTTGCCACATGTAAAGATATAATAAAATATTTACAAAAATGGGAGGGGTGTACTCACTTTTGTGAGATACTGTATGTATGTACTGTATATGTATGTACAGTGTGTGTGTGTGTATATATATATATATATATATATATATATTTATATATATATATATATATTTATATAAGGGCTGCACAATTAATCGCTGATGTGATTTTTAAACCGCGATTAATCGCAGAGAGAGCATGCGATTTTTAGCCCTGCCCCAAATGACGTACAGGAGGGCCGCCAACTTGCTGTGCCCACCTTGCGACATTGAGCCGGCTTACTGGGGAGCGATGTGGCCAATGCGGGTTACAGGGAGGGCGGTGCGCTGTGGCTGATGCGGGTTACAGGGAGGGGGGCCGACTTACCGGGTGCACTGTGGCTGATGCGGGTTACAGGAAGGGGGGCCGACTTACCGGGGAACGCTGTGGCTAATGCGGAGTGACAGGGAGGGGGGTGCGCTGTGGCTGATGCGGATTACAGGGAGGGGGGGTACGCTGTGGCTGATGCAGGTTACAGGGAGGAGGGCCGACTTACCGGGGAACGCTGTGGCTAATGCGGGTTACAGGGAGGGGGGGGTGCACTGGGACTTATGTGGGTTGGGGGCTGATGGTGGTTACAGGCGGTGCTTATGATGTTAAAGGGGATGCTTATTGGGGGGTTACAGTGGGAGCTGATGGGACTTATGTAGGTTACAGAGGGGGGCACAATATATATATATATATATATATATATATATATATATATATATATATGTGTGTGTATATATATATATATATATATATATATATGTACGTATGTGTGTGTGTGTGTGTATGTGTATATGTATATATATATATATATATATATATATACACACAACAAATTATCATTAAATACATTTATGTTGACTTATACAGTTAATTTGTGCCTTGGATAACAGAAAATTATATAATAGAAAATATTACACTGCCCCCACCCGTATATAGGAAAACAGTTTGGCAGCCGGGTGGGGCAAGTTTAATATTTTGTGATATTATATAATTTTCTACTTTCAAAAACACATATTAATTGAATACTTTAACATGAATGTATTTAATGATAAATTGTGCATTAAGAATTGAACATTTTAATACTGGCTAATTTTAGCTTAATATTGGCTAAAAGTTTAGCCGGGTGGTCAGTAAAATCAGCCAGGGGGTGCACCCACTTAATAAGTCCTGGGGAGAACACTGTAATAGGTCCTGGGGAGAACAATATAAATAAATAAGTTGGTATATATATATATTTTTTTTTTTACCTCTTACATTTTATTAACAATGTCATAATTTTTAAACAAGGAGAGTAACATTACTTCCTCTTTCTGGCTTGCCCATATGACTTCATTTTAGTAACCTCTCATAGGGTTCATGCAGCTAGTGAGGAGGCAGTAAAGAACTACATTTATTTTATTTTGGTTTAAGATAATACTGTTGGGGTGTTTGTCAAAAGTACAGTTTGTTTTTTAATATTCTGTCCCTTCAGCATTTTTGAACTGTTCAGCTACCATATGTGCTTCTTTCAGGTTATGTGCAAGGAATGAGTGACCTCCTCTCTCCTATCCTATATGTCACACAGAATGAAGTTGACTCGTTTTGGTGCTTTACAGGATTCATGGAACTTGTGGTAGGTACAGTGACCAGAACCACATTCTAGTGTTTGTAGGAAACAGAAACTATAAGTACAGTTAATGATGAATAAATAGGTCAGCAACAAATTCTCCTTTTATAGAGTAATTTTCTAGATGCATAATATACTCATAAATATTGAGCAAATTTAACTTCCAAGAGAGAAAACCTATTGAAGGGTAATTTAATTTCTATTTAAAAATACAGATTCTGCAAGAGGCACTTTCAGAATAACCTGTAATGCAAGATTATTTGTGTAATTTTTGAATTTAATAGCTGGGATAAATTAAGCACGTCTCCAAAAACTCCAATAATGATCACACGTTAATCTCTAGAGTGATCATAGTCTAAAGAACTAAGCAAAAGCCTCACTCCCTTGTGTGGATAAGTAAAATTTGAAATGAGTTTAAGCTGATTTCAATCTGTAATAAACCCAATATCCATGTAACTTAATCAAACTCTACTTTAGTGTTGCCTGGTATGCACTTGATGGGAAGAGGCACTAAAACACATTGTGAACTCCTCAAACTCCACCATGAGTCATGCAGCCCAGAACTAACCAAGGGTACAGAACTGGAAGGGTAAACCACTTACCACCACTCAAACCTGAATGTTGGATGGATTCCTCTATCATTAGACTCAACCATGATATATAATTAATAGACTTAATTAGTCCTGCTAGTTGCCTCCACTTCCCCACAAAGGCAGACTTTCATCTGGAAGTGGATGATTATAATCGGCACAAAAAACAGCAAACCAGCTTAACCAGTCCCCAACACTCTCTTTTTAGCAAATGACTGGATGATGTATTTCACTCCTCCCACTAACCACACTAAACTAAAATAGCAAATAGTGCAGTGTATTAGTGAAGGCAGATTGTATGCAGTGTAAGGATGGAATGTAGAACATGTTAAATAAACGCACTATATCCTCCTTCATAGAAATAACTAGTGTAAACCTTGTAAACAATGCTTTTTGTATTGGTTAAAGGTTTTGCGGTCACAGCAACATTTTACACTATGATAACTTATTTTAGTGTCCCTATTCCATTTTCTGTCAGTGAGTACCCTTGTCTGTCTCATCTAAAGAGTATTGCAGGCTACTTAATTTGATGTATATTTATTAACCCCATGATGCTGAAAAATGAGTAAGGGGTGTAAAAAAAAAAAAACGTTGACACCCACTGGCATAAAAAGGTGATGAAGATAATTAAATGAACTTACTATTTATACTCTTTTTAAAGGGACATTGTGCACCAAAAGTCAGTCATACACACAAACATAGATAATGCTATTCTTATCTGCTAATTAGTTTGTGACATCAGTGACTTCCTGCATTTTCGATTGAGTTATTGTGTGGATGCACAAATTCTAGGTTTCTGTGTCACTTAAAAGGATACTAAACCCACATTTTTTTTTATTTCATGATTTAAATAGAGCATGCAATTTTAAGCAACTTTCTATTTATCAATGGTTTTCATTCTCTTGCTATCTTTATTTGAAAAAGCAGGGATGTAAGCTTAAGATCCGGACTATTTTTGGTTCAGAACCCTGGATAGAGCTTGCTTGATTGGTGGCTACATTTACACACCAACCAGCAAGTGTGCTACTCAAGTGCTGAACCAAAACTGGGCCAGCTCTTAAGCTTGCATTCCTGCTTTTTCAAATAAAGATAGCAAGAGAATGAAGAAAAATTGGTAATAGGAGTAAATTAGAAAGTTGCTAAAATTGAATTCTCTATCTGAATCATGAAATAAAAAAATGGATTTAGTGTCCCTTTAAATGAATGTGCTTTTTTTATTACAGATTTTTAAATCGGGCTTATTTATAAAAAAAAAATGAATTTTACAGATCAGTATAAAATTTGAGTATGTTTTCTTTGACATATTCATTTCAGCACCACAACTTTGAGGAAAGCCAAGAAAGCATGAAGAAACAGCTGGCACAGTTGAACTTATTGTTACGTGTCCTGGATCCAGCTCTGTGTGATTTCCTAGGTAGGTCAATTGACAGTGATTGTATAGCTTATATTATAGCAATCTCTTTATACTGTTGGATCTGCATATTCTATCTTCTTTGTACTTACAGCTCCCTAAGGAGACCATTCAATAAACCTCAGAATTGTTTGGTCAGCCTTGAATCAAGTCAATTGCAAGTGACCACTCTAGAGTAGATTGAATTACCTCCTAAATGTGTTGAATAAGCAGCACTATACCATTGAAAGAAAACCTATTGACTAATGTATGAAATAATGGGTGTTAAAAATTTATAAGTAGAAGTCTAAAACAACAGAACAGGTTAGGGGCTTGAAACATGGAACAAAAGAAAACCATTTAATGAAATTGCCTGACTTTAAGCCAGATTCAGTTGCCCAGGATCTTATGCTGCAACATGACTGTAGTTTTAATTTATTATTAGTTACAGATTATTATTATTATAATGTGTTTTATTTCTGTTAAAGGGGTGTCCTATTTAGTCCATCCTACATATCGACTGTTTTCACTGCTGCAATAACATTTGTATTATTTCTTTACAGATTCTAAAGATTCTGGCAATTTAAGTTTCTGCTTCAGGTGGCTTCTCATCTGGTTTAAGAGAGAATTCTCCTTCCAAGATATTCTTTTCCTGTGGGAGGTGAGGTCTTCCAGCATGTATGAGAGATCAGAGACCAGCATACCTTGCATTCTTTACCATGTGTTGCAGCTCTGCATTGGTTCTGGCTTCTGTGTTCAGTAATATATCACAGATCAGTGCTTTATTTAAATGGGATGTTCTTTAGCACAGAACATAGCTCAACTACCCACACATCATATGTTCTTACGTAATGATTTTTCTAGCCTTGGAGAATATGATGCCAAACTTTAAGTTAAAAATGTTCTGAAATATCCATTTTTATTATAAAGGTGCTGTGGACAGGTCTTCCTTGTCCAAACTTTCACCTTCTTGTTGGTTGTGGCATTTTGGACCTGGAGAGGGAAGCACTGATGAATTCTGACTACGGTTTCAATGAGATCCTTAAAGTAAGTGATACTAGATATATGCTACTTTTTAAGATAATATAAAAAAATATTCTATTTACACCTATATGTGTAGGCTTAACAAAACTATATGCTGTGCTGTCTCTCTTGTTCTGAAGCCATTTGTAGCATTTTGAGTTGTATACATTTACGCATCAATTTCTTTGGATCTTACTCAAATTGTTTTTATATGGAAGCTGCTATTATCTTGGAAAAGGAGATTATCTATTTTATATTCCATTTAGTTCCCAAAAGAACAGAAATCCTATTGTGTCTGTCAACCAAGCTTCTTAAAGGGACTGAAAACCCAATTTCCTTCTATCATGATACAGACAGATCATACAGTATTAAGCAACTTTCCAATGTACTTCACTGATTAAATTTGCTTTGTTCTTTTGGTGTCCATTGTTGAAGGAGCAGCAATGCACTAATGGGCTCTAGCTGAACACATTGGGTGAACCAGTGATGAGATCTATATGTACAGCCACCAATCACCATTTAGCTCCCATAGTGCATCACTGTGTGTATAAATATCACACTTTGTTTTTTGACATGTACGTTTAAGTATTGGGCAATCATTATTTTTTTTTTTTTATTTTGAGAGATGAATGATAATTTTCATATTACTAAGGAGCAATGATTTCCTTTTTCTGTGAGGTCATTACTTTTGCTGGATACTCCACAAATGAGGTTGCAGATGAATTACTTCAACTGTAACAGTATTATATTTGCAAGAATACCAATCTTCCAGCTGCTTGGATAAAATAGACCTTTATTTTTTCTATAAGGTCCAACACTTGAACAAACAACATTTTGTACTCGAAGCCCAAAACATTGCCTTTTCACTTATTGAATTGGATTAAATGTCTATTTTATTCAGGCACCTGGCGGATTTGTATTCTTGTGAGTGTGGTCAGGCTTGGTACGCCTCCCCCAGAGTTGTCAGTATTATAGTGCTGTATTCTAAGCTCATTTTATTTGTACAGTGATTACATTTTCACCAGGAATCTTGTGAGTCGCTGTGATGAGAATGTAACCTCTCTTCCTTCATTTTGTCTGGATGAAAAATCGTGTAAAGTACGACACCACCCTACTGTGGACCTAATAAAGTATATGGAAATGGAACTGTCTTGCAGTATGAAGTTGAGGAAGCTTAACACTTTGTTTTCACTCCAGGATGCAGGAATACCACAGTGACCAGATTTATTGTACAGTGCAACATTTTTAAGCTTATGTAGCAAAGATTCTGCAAGTTCAGAAGGATGTTAAAGGCACCTTCTACAAGGGCATTTTGTTGGTCCATTGTCCATGTAAATATTCAGAATGCTGTTCGTATTTTAGATGATATGTCTTATAGTTATTTATGCATGGCTGAGTAGTGCACACACTGGTGCTATGACAATAAATGTGCCAAATTCCTCCCTACCCAAATTGATGGCACATCTATCTAATTTTACTAAACCTCACGTGGAATATCAATGAAGAAAATTGCATTGCCACCAGTAGGATTACATTTCCTTCTTTATACCTAACCATGCTTAGCTTTATGTTTTGTTTTTTATTTTAAACAGATTGTGTACAATATATTGTGTACAATTATATTTCCCCTTTAAAAACTGTGTAAAATGTATTTAATTTCCTTGTTTTCACTTGTGTTGGTTACATATCAGATTACTAATATTTTCTTATAGTGCTATAAAAATATATTGGAAGGTACATTCTGGTGATGTTATATACAGGTGCATCACCAATAGCTACCTACTATTTTAATGGGTTGTATGAGGTTGATGGGATGAACACAGTTTCTGAATATTTGGTGGAATATTAGACACTCGCATTTCATCATCAAGCATTTTTAAGCTTCCACTTCCTATCCATATATCAAGAGCAGGAGCAGTAATGCACTAGTGGGAGCTAGCTGCAAAAACAAACAAAACACTTTGACTTCTGACTTCAGCTCAGCGTTTAAACTGCCACCCTCTGCGAGTCCGACTGACTACTGCCCGCGCTGCAAACACACTGCTGTCCCACTCACTGACTACACATGCAGTCAGGAGCCAATGTGCCGCCAATGGGAATAGTTTCAGTTCCCGCTGAGCTGCACCAATAGGTTAAGATGATCTGTGACCCACTAGGTATCAATCACGTGTCAACCACGTGATATGCATAGCAGGTGGGCAGAAAGCCGGAAACCAAAAAATTTTTTTAAATTCAAAACAATTTGTGCTGAGGCTGGGACACACCTACACACTGCTGCCGACACACTGTGTCACGACACACAGTTTGGAATGCTCTGCTCTAACCAGTATATGTGGCTACACTATCATAAGAGCAGTGCAACATGCTTCTTAAATACACTGTGTCACCCTGCGAGTATTGGTTTCTAAAATATTTGCAAAAAACTGTGGTTTCATTTCATAGTATAAAAATATCAGATCTTTTGAATTGAGGCTACAGGGATATGTTTTTAATTGAGGGACAATTACACTGTTAATGGAACAAAATGATATGTGTTTCATATGAACAGACGTTTGATGGGCAGTGCTCTGGTGTCAGAAGCTTGTATAGAAACTGACCTAGACACAGAGAGAAATGTCATGGGTTTAAACAAGGAGCTTTCAGCATGATGCAAAGTAGGAGAGGTAGAGGAGTAGTGCAGAGAAATAGGTGCAAATAAAAATACTGTAGGCATACATTGTGCTCCCCATGTGTTAGGTATGACCATTTAAATTTTTAGTATCTATTTCGATTAACACTAAGCTGCACTTGCACATTACTGATGCAAATCAATATGGCTATCTGGGAGAAATGCTTTATTTGATGGCTTCATAGGTACAAGTATATTTCCTTACCTTGGGGAATTAAATCTATAGCATTTAAAAGCGTAGCGTGAAGAAATAGATTTATATATTTTGTTTTATTTTACATTGACTATTTTATATTTTATCTGCAACACTAGCCCCTCCCCCCTGCTTTGCTTCTGCAGACATTATTTATCTGTTACCTTTGTTTCTACTCAGCACATTAACGAGCTGACCATGAAGATGAGTGTGGAGGACATTCTGTGTCGGGCCGAAGCCCTGAATCAGCAGCTGGCACACTGTCAGGTGAGTGCCTGGGTTATTGCTGCAAGTGCTGCAGCACTTTCAATGCTCCGTGACCTGCCCAGCTCATTACACTTCACTAGCTGGACATTGATTGATATGTCCTTTTCAGATTTGTGTTCCGCTGCTAGATACTAAAGCGGCAATGTAGCATTTATAAATAGAACCAAGTACAGTTCAACAGAATGTAACTTATTATTTTATATACAGACTTTTTTCCAATGCAAAATCTCAAGCGTAACTTGCGAGTTTAATGTTAGTTAAAATTTTATTTGCTTGGTCCTGGTAAATTATTGAACTGTCAACATGTTCTGCATAGGGTTTAACTCCTTAGTACCAGAAAGGACTGAAACATTGTGAAGCACTATTTGGTACTTGGTATATTCAGGAGGTACTTTTTGTAAGAAAACCTTAAAACTCAACATTGCTATTCAATATAGTCTATAGAAATGTGAGCTCCTATACCTCTGACATAAGTCAGTTTTACAGATCAGTAGTAGAGCCTGCAAGGTGTATGCACTAAATACAGAGACAAATATTTTAGTCTGTAAATTTTGCAGCTTCTTAATGATAAACAGATTTGTCTTCCTTTGTTTATCTGTATTGGTTAGTACCAACAGCATCTTAATCTAAGCCTAAATTAATACACTGAAGAGAGATGAGTGGAATAAACCATGGTGAAGGTTAGACACAGAATAATTGTGCTGAAAGTAAATTATTTGGCTTATTGGGTGGTCTGGACATTGGGTGCTAAATCCATGTTTTTTTTAGAAAGATTTAAAGTAAAGAGTAGGCGTTTTACAGGAGAAAGTATGAGAGGAGATATTACTAATAACATATAGTTTGCCCATCTTTTTTTTTTTTCTATCTACAGAAATATTTGACTTAAAAGATATTTGCTTGTATGTAACTATATTTTAGATTTTGCTTAAAGACTTTAAAATGATGAACTCAAATATCACTTAGTTTAAGTGTGAGCCCATTTCAACATTTGAGAATAGCATGATGGAAAATGCAGTGCAGGGTAATGTATCCTAAGCATTCTAGGCTGCCTGGCTTACCCATGTGCATCCATTGTAGGACTGTAGTAATGTTTATGTACAGTTGTATGCATATTATACATTCATATATTAATAAAGCAGTTGTTTTCTGCACTTCTAACATAATCTTCCATCCATGTTTGTTTCTTCTAATTGTGCAGGACTTACCACTTAATGTTAAAGAACTTATTGGTTTGGCAGAAGTTAAAAGTCCAACTGCTAGCACAGATACAGCCAGCCCTCCCCAACCTTTGTCACCCAGCCAGGTCAATGAACTGGACCTCACTGACAGCGTGTCCCCCAGCCAGCCTGACAGCAGCATTGAAATCTTGCCCACTGAGGATACTGCAACCTCACAAAGCCTCTCTCCTTGATCATTTGTCTTTTAACACAAACCACCATTTATTCTGAGGATTAATGTATTGTCTGATGTGTTCACTTACATCATGTGTAGATTGTATTTGAATTGCACAAATTACAGTTTACATCAATACCTTATACTCTATGGAAAAAAATGTGCTTCTTAGATAAGTTATGTGACCTTAAATGGAGCATTTGACCACCCTATAATTAATAATTGAATTATTTTGAATTATGTTAAAAGTGGATATTTAATATACAAGCTATTTTTATAAACAAATCATTCAGAAGATATAACAGTAATATGTGGCATAGTGTAGTGTTGGAAAGGAAACAAATGCATGGCATACAGGTATATCATTCTTGGCCAAAGCAGGAAAAAAATTGCATGGTATTTCACAAAACTGGTACACGGACTAACTTAATAAACTATACAGTATATATAACTAATGAATTAATTCATTTAGAAATAACTAAAATGTTTGTTTCTTAAATGTAATTAGCAAGAGTCCATGAGCTAGTGACGTATGGGATATACATTCCTACCAAGAGGGGCAAAGTTTCCCAAACCTCAAAATGCCTACAAATACACCCCTCACCACACCCACAATTCAGTTTTACAAACTTTGCCTCCCGTGGAGGTGGTGAAGTAAGTTTGTGCTAGATTCTACGTTGATATGCGCTTCGCAGCAGGCTGGAGCCCGGTTTTCCTCTCCGTGTGCAGTGAATGTCAGAGGGATGTGAAGAGAGTATTGCCTATTTGAATTCAATGGTCTCCTTCTACGGGATCTATTTCATAGGTTCTCTGTTATCGGTCGTAGAGATTCATCTCTTACCTCCCTTTTCAGATCGACGATATACTCTTATGTACCATTACCTCTACTGATTCTCGTTTCAGTACTGGTTTGGCTATCTACTATATGTAGATGAGTGTCCTGGGGTAAGTAAGTCTTATTTTTTGTGACACTCTAAGCTATGGTTGGGCACTTTATTTATAAAGTTTTAAATATATGTATTTAAACTTATATTTGCCATGATTCAGGATGATCAATATTCCTTATTTCAGACAGTCAGTTTCATTATTTGGGATAATGCATATGAATAATCATTTTTTTCTTACCTTAAAAATTGTTTCTATTGACTTTTTTTCCCTGTGGGCTGTTAGGCTCGCGGGGGCTGAAAATGCTTCAATTTATTGCGTCATTCTTGGCGCTGACTTTTTTGGCGAAAAAAATTCTGTTTGTCATTTCCGGCGTCAAACTTCACGCCGGAAGTTGTTCGTGTTGGCGTCATTTTTTTGACGTTTTGCTCCAAAAATGTCGGCGTCACCGGATGTGGCGTCATTCTTGGCGCCAAAATTTTTTTTAGGCGCCAATAATGTGGGCGTCTTTTTTTTGCCGCTAAAAAATGTGGGCGTCATTCTTGTCTCCACCCTTTTTTTCACATTATTTCAGTCTCATTCTTCATTGCTTCTGGTTGCTAGAGGCTTGTTCATTGGCATTTTTTTCCCATTCCTGAAACTGTCATTTAAGGAATTTGATAAATTTTGCTTTATATGTTGTTTTTTCTTTTACATATTGCAATATGTCTCACATTGACCCTGGATCAGAATCTACTTCTGGAAAGACGCTGCCTGATGCTGGTTCTACCAAAGTTAAGTGCATTTGTTGTAAACTTGTGGTAACTGTTCCTCCGGCTGTAGTTTGTGATGAATGTCATGATAAGCTTGCTAATGCAGATAGTATTTCCATTAGTAATATACCATTACCTGTTGCTGTTCCTTCAACATCTAATACCCAGGATGTTCCTGTTAATATAAAAGAATTTGTTTTTAAATCTATTAGGAAGGCTATGTCTGTTATTCCTCCTTCCAGTAAACGTAAAAGGTCTTTTAAAGCTTCTCATTTTTCAGATGAATTTTTAAATCACAGTCATCATTCTGATTTGTCTATTTCTGATGAGGATATTTCTGGTTCAGAGGATTCTGTCTCAGATATTGACACTGATAAATCTTCATATTTATTTAAAATGGAATTTATTCGCTCTTTACTTAAAGAGGTTTTAATCGCATTAGAGATGGAGGATTCTAGTCCTCTTGATACTAAATCTACTAAGCGTTTAAATTCCGTTTTTAAACCTCCTATAGTTATTCCAGAAGTTTTTCCTGTCCCTGATGCTATTTCTGAAGTAATTTCTAGGGAATGGAATAATCTGGGTACTTCTTTTACTCCTTCTCAAAGGTTTAAGACATTGTATCCTGTGCCATCTGACAGGTTAGAGTTTTGAGACAAAATCCCTAAAGTTGATGGGGCTATCTCTACTCTTGCTAAACTTACTACTATTCCTACAGCAGATAGTACTTCCTTTAAGGATCCTTTAGATAGGAAGATTGAATCCTTTCTAAGGAAGGCTTATTTATGTTCAGGTAATCTTCTTAGACCTGCTATTTCTTTGGCTGATGTTGCTGCCGCTTCCACTTTTTGGTTGGAGGCTTTAGCACAACAAGTATCAGACCATAATGCTCATAGCATTGTTAAACTTCTTCAACATGCTAATAACTTTATTTGTGATGCCATCTTTGATATCATTAGAGTTGATGTCAGGTATATGTCTTTAGCTATTTTAGCTAGAAGAGCTTTATGGCTTAAAACTTGGAATGCAGATATGTCTTCTAAGTCAACTTTGCTTTCTCTTTCTTTCCAAGGTAATAAATTATTTGGTTCTCAGTTGGATTCTATTATTTCAACTGTTACCGGGGGGAAAGGAACTTTTTTGCCTCAGGACAAAAAATCTAAAGGTAAATATAGGGCTGTTAATCGTTTTCGTTCCTTTCGTCAGAATAAGGAACAGAAGCCTGACCCTTCCCCTAAAGGAACGGTTTCTGTTTGGAAACCTTCTCCAATCTGGAATAAATCCAAGCCTTTTAGAAAGTCGAAACCAGCTCCCAAGTCCACATGAAGGTGCGGCCCTCATTCCAGCACAACTGGTAGGGGGCAGGTTACGATTTTTCAAAGACATTTGGATCAATTCGATTCACAGTCTTTGGATTCAGAGCATTGTTTCACAAGGGTACAGAATAGGTTTCAAGGTAAGGCCGCCTGCGAAGAGATTTTTTCTCTCTCGCATTCCAATAAATCCAGTGAAGGCTCAGGCATTTCTGAAATGTGTTTCAGATCTCGAGTTGGCTGGGGTAATTGTGCCAGTTCCAGTTCTTGTACAGGGTCTGGATTTTTACTCGAATCTATTCATTGTACCAAAGAAGGAGAATTCCTTCAGACCAGTTCTGGATTTAAAGATATTGAATCGTTATGTAAGGATACCAACATTCAAAATGGTAACTATAAGGACTATTCTGCCTTTTGTTCAGCAAGGGCATTATATGTCCACAATAGATTTACAGGATGCATATCTTCATATTCCGATTCATCCAGATCACTTCCAGTTTCTGAGATTCTCTTTTCTAGACAAGCATTACCAGTTTGTGGCCCTTCCGTTTGGCCTAGCAACAGCTCCAAGGATCTTTTCAAAGGTTCTCGGTGCCCTTCTTTCTGTAATCAGAGAACAGGGTATTGCGGTATTTCCTTATTTGGACGATATCTTGGTACTTGCTCAGTCTTCACATTCTGCAGAATCTCATACGAATCAACTTGTGTCGTTTCTTCAAAGACATGGTTGGAGGATCAATTTACCAAAGAGTTTGTTGATTCCTCAGACAAAGGTAACCTTTTTGGGTTTTCTAATAGATTCAGTGTCCATGACCTTGTCTCTAACAGAAAAGAGACGTCTAAAATTGGTTTCAGCCTGTCGAAACCTTCAGTCTCAATCATTCCCTTCGGTAGCTTTATGCATGGAAATTCTAGGTCTCATGACTGCTGCATCGGACGCGATCCCCTTTGCTCGTTTTCACATGCGACCTCTTCAGCTTTGTATGCTGAACCAATGGTGCAGGGATTTTACAAAGATATCACAATTAATATCCTTAAATCCCAATGTACGACACTCTCTGACGTGGTCGATAGATCACCATCGTTTAGTCCAAGGGGCTTCTTTTGTTCGTCCAACCTGGACTGTGATCTCAACAGATGCGAGTCTGTCAGGTTGGGGAGCTGTATGGGGATCTCTGACAGCGCAGGGGGTGTGGGAATCTCAGGAGGCGAGATTACCAATCAATATTTTGGAACTCCGTGCGATTTTCAGAGCTCTTCAGTTCTGGCCTCTTCTGAAGAGAGAATCGTTTATTTGTTTTCAGACAGACAATGTCACAACCGTGGCATATGTCAATCATCAGGGTGGGACTCACAGTCCTCAGGCTATGAAAGAAGTATCTCGGATACTTGTATGGGCGGAATCCAGCTCCTGTCTAATTTCTGCGGTTCACATCCCAGGTGTAGACAATTGGGAAGCGGATTATCTCAGTCGCCAGACGTTACATCCGGGCGAATGGTCCCTTCACCCAGAGGTATTTCTTCAGATTGTTCAAATCTGGGGACTTCCAGAAATGGATCTGATGACCTCTCATCTAAACAAGAAACTTCCCAGGTATCTGTCCAGATCCAGGGATCCTCAGGCAGAGGCAGTGGACGCGTTGTCGCTTCCTTGGAATTATCATCCTGCCTATATCTTTCCGCCTCTAGTTCTTCTTCCAAAAGTGATTTCCAAAATTCTAATGGAACGTTCGTTTGTACTGCTGGTGGCTCCAGCATGGCCTCACAGGTTTTGGTATGCGGATCTCATTCGGATGGCCAGTTGCCAACCTTGGACTCTTCCGTTAAGACCAGACCTTCTATCTCAAGGCCCTTTTTTCCATCAGGATCTCAAATCATTAAATTTGAAGGTATGGAAATTGAACGCTTGATTCTTAGTCATAGAGGTTTCTCTGACTCAGTAATTAATACTATGTTACAGGCTCGTAAATCTGTGTCTAGAAGGATTTATTATCGAGTCTGGAAGACTTACATTTCTTGGTGTTCTTCTCATAAATTCTCCTGGCATTCTTTTAGAATTCCTAGAATTTTACAGTTTCTTCAGGATGGTTTGGATAAAGGTTTGTCTGCAAGTTCCTTGAAAGGACAAATCTCTGCTCTTTCTGTTCTTTTTCACAGAAAGATTGCTAATCTTCCTGATATTCATTGTTTTGTACAGGCTTTGGTTCGTATCAAGCCTGTCATTAAGTCAATCTCTCCTCCTTGGAGTCTTAATTTGGTTCTGAGGGCTTTACAAGCCCCTCCGTTTGAACCTATGCATTCTCTGGACATTAAATTACTTTCTTGGAAAGTTCTGTTCCTTTTGGCTATCTCTTCTGCTAGAAGAGTTTCTGAGTTATCTGCTCTTTCTTGTGAATCTCCTTTTCTGATTTTTCATCAGGATAAGGCAGTGTTACGGACTTCTTTTAAATTTTTACCTAAGGTTGTGAACTCTAGCAACATTAGTAGAGAAATTATTGTTCCTTCTTTGTGTCCTAATCCTACGAATTCAAAGGAGAGATCTTTACATTCTTTGGATGTAGTAAGAGCTTTGAAATATTATGTTGAAGCTACTAAAGATTTTAGAAAGACTTCTAGTCTATTTGTTATCTTTTCTGGGTCCAGAAAAGGTCAGAAGGCCTCCGCCATTTCTTTGGCGTCTTGGTTAAAGTCTTTGATTCATCATGCTTATGTAGAGTCGGGTAATTCCCTGCCTCAAAGAATTACGGCTCATTCTACTAGGTCAGTTTCTACTTCCTGGGCGTTTAGGAATGAAGCTTCTGTTGATCAGATTTGCAAAGCAGCAACTTGGTCTTCTTAACATACTTTTACTAAATTCTACCATTTTGATGTGTTTTCTTCTTCTGAAGCAGTTTTTGGTAGAAAAGTACTTCAGGCAGCTGTTTCAGTTTGATTCTTCTGCTTATAATTTCAGTTTTTTTCATTATTAAGATTAAAACTTTTGTTTTGGATTGTGGATTATTATTTTTCAGCGAATTGGCTGTCTTTATTTTATCCCTCCCTCTCTAGTGACTCTTGCGTGGAAATTCCACATCTTGGGCATTTATTATCCCATACGTCACTAGCTCATGGACTCTTGCTAATTACATGAAAGAAAACATAATTTATGTAAGAACTTACCTGATAAATTCATTTCTTTCATATTAGCAAGAGTCCATGAGGCCCACCCTTTTTTGTGGTGGTTATGATTTTTTTGTATAAAGCACAATTATTCCAATTCCTTATTTTGATGCTTTCGCTCCTTTCTTATCACCCCACTTCTTGGCTATTCGTTAAACTGAATTGTGGGTGTGATGAGGGGTATTTTTTTAGGCATTTTGAGGTTTGGGAAACTTTGCCCCTCCTGGTAGGAATGTATATCCCATACGTCACTAGCTCATGGACTCTTGCTAATATGAAAGAAATGAATTTATCAGGTAAGTTCTTACATAAATTATGTTTTAATAAGTACACACCTTGTTAATGACCGCTAATAAAAACCAGGAGGAATAAAGATAGTAACCTGGTGTTGTGATTAAAATAGGAAGACGTTTAAACTGATGCTATGCATTTTTCTCAAACTTGGTAACAACTAAAATATGTCAAATGGAACTGGATTTTACAAAGCAATATCTCATATGAGGAATAACCACGGAAAACCATAATATAGAAATTATACTGGAAAAAATATACTTTTACCATAAAAGGAATTATTATATCACCTTACATCCTAAGCAGTGTTCTGCTTCAAAACAAAGTGAAATAATATTATAGTGTGTACATAGTTGTAATTTTAAATAAATTATTATCTGTAGTTCTTTTTGAAATATAGAAACAGATTTAATTATATCCATTAAGATAAATGGAGATTAGGAAATATCCAATTTTATTAACGAAAAGCTAGAGTCGGCAATAATAGCAATCTCTATTTGTCAGAGCAGAGTAAAATGTTCTGATTCCAAAAATGTATTACAAAATACTAAAACTTTGTCTGGAAAAAAAAATAAAGACATAGATAAACAGCAGCCAGGATTGATTGATTTAAAAGATTGTGTCTATATGTCCAGTTTGGTTTGTATACTTCAGAATTGCTTGGTGTTTGAAGTTGACTTGGTCTGTGACTTTGATCTGTCTTTTCATGAGTGCTATGGATCTGAGAAAAATAAATATTTCTAACTTCCTTTTAGCAAAGTATTGCAATGAATTGCCCTCCAATCCTGGTTGAATGTATAAATGTTTTTTTGGTTCAACCCACTTCTCTTCTGCAAACATCAGATAAATGATTTTGGTGATAAATGACTATCTTCCAACTGAAGTCCTGCTAGTGCACTGCAGACACAATTGTTAGACAATGAGTTAAAGCGTATGAATACGACCGTTATTCCTAGTGGAAAGTGGTTTCATTGTTCCAGTGGGATATTTTGTCCAATGTATGAAATATAGTGACGCAGGGCAGTATTATGAAAGGGTTTACGTTTTATTAAGCTTTGCACTTTTTATATATCTTTGTATGTGTATTATATCTGTTTGTATTGGTATTCTGTATTTAATATACATATATAAATATATTTGCATAGATTGGTGAAGGTCAGTAGAGAAGCTCCTTTATGAAATGATATTGGCTTCAACACTAATGTAGTTTGCTAGATAGTTTATATTGTTCAAAAAGGGAACACTGCCTAGCACGGGATTCAGTCATTTAAATTTCTGTGCAGCCTTTCTAGCTTGCTACATGCCAAATCCCTTCACCTTGTGAATTTTGAAATAAAATGACTGCTATGAATACCCTTGTGTAATGACATATAACACTTTATTTGGCATGCTGTCTACCTTTTTCAATAATGGCCTTCCTTCCTTAAACAAAATGCATTAAAAGAAAAACATTTGTACCTTACAGTATTGCTGTGTTTGATTTCAGACAAGGACATTGATTTTAATATTTAGAATACTAAATAAATAAGCTCCTGAATGCTATTCGGTAATCTTTTGTTGGAACAAAAAGCAGTGCATTTTAGATTTTTTTTTTTTGTATCATCATTTTGCACAAAACCAATGGATGTATTTTAATAAATTTGCTCTGTAGTAATTTTCATTTTATGCCAGGTAAGAATTCATCAGTTTTAATGTAATTAATTTTTTCCAAGTATAGAATGTTTTCTGCTGCCAGATGTGGAATTCCATCTGGCCATATGTATTCAAGGACATAATGTAGGTTTGTCGTATACAATGAAATGAAATGAAACTTTATATGGCTTTCATTTTGCTGAAGCTCAATTTGTATGTGGTTTTTTTTTGTTTTGCTTTCTTTTTAAAGATACGATGAGTCCACGGATTTCATCCTTGTGGGATTACGCCTCCTGGTCAGCAGGAGGAGGCAAAGAGCACCACAACAGAGCTGTATAAATAGCTCCTCCCTTCCCTCCCACTCCAGTCATTCTCTTTGCCTGTGTTAGTGATAGGAAGAGGTAAAGTGAGGTGTTAGATTAGATTCTTTGTCATTTGAGAAATGGTGTATGGGTCACTCTTTGTTGGTCTGTGGTACTACAGTGCATGCGGTGGCCTGATCGTCCCTAGTATGTATCTGAGGGTACAGTTTAACTAGCTCCCGGTGGCCTATCTCTACAAAGTTTAATGGCGACCGGGAGATTGTTTGTTTGTTACACGCCCATGATGGGCGGAGTTGCTAGTTCGCGCTGTTTTCGGGCGCTTTTCTCTATCTCTAGGGCATACTCATACAAGTACCGGGAGTTGGAGCGTCTTCACGCCCACGAGGGGCGGAGCTCTGTGACGACTGTGTGGAATTTCGCTCTTCTCCTTCATGTAGCGATATCGGGGGCAGAGCATCTCACACAGCCCAGTGTTGTTACCTTTTCATTGCAGGTATAACACACTCTGAGAGTGCAGTTTGACTGTTTTTCTCACTGTGTGTTTCACGAAAGAAAATAAGGGGTTAATAGGCATTACTCTATGAAGTACTTAATGAGCCTTATGATATCTACATTTTGGTTGGGCTCTTCAGCATGATTTCTGAAATTTTCAGTAGCTGCTGCAGATTTCTTTGTTAATCATTCCAACCCTGCATGTATAAAGAAAAAGTTACTGTTTAGTATTTAAAGGGACAGTAACGTTTTTTTCATCTATTATTTTTATTGATAGAATTCAGCTGTTTATTTGTTAATTCATCCTTTGGGTCTTAGGATGGAACAAATGCTAGAAGAAAAAAAAAAAGTTTCTTTCAAGATTTAAAGAGACAGTAACGTTTTTTTCTGTGCAAATTTTATCAAAGAATTTCAGTTGTTTGTTCATTCATCCTTTGTGATTTGGGATGGAACAAAATCGCACAAAATGAGGTTTCTTTTTCAGACTTAATAAGACCGTTTTCATTTTTTGTGTGTACCTTTTTTAAAAAAAAAACAAAAAACATTTGTACCTACTTTCTCTAAGCATATTGCTATTATGTTTTATGGCCCACATACGGTGCCCTGCGCTTCCTTTTACACTCCTTTCGGAGTTATGATGCCTTATATGTTTTGTTTCCACGAGGTAGGAAACATTCCTAGAGGAAGCTTTTCAGTAGTTACTATGTCCAATGATTCCTCCATATTTCTCCAACATAGGTGTGTCCGGTCCACGGCGTCATCCTTACTTGTGGGATATTCTCTTCCCCAACAGGAAATGGCAAAGAGCCCAGCAAAGCTGGTCACATGATCCCTCCTAGGCTCCGCCTTCCCCAGTCATTCTCTTTGCCGTTGCACAGGCAACATCTCCACGGAGATGGCTCAGAGTTTTTTGGTGTTTAAATGTAGTTTTTATTCTTCTATCAAGAGTTTGTTATTTTAAAATAGTGCTGGTATGTACTATTTACTCTGAAACAGAAAAGAGATGAAGATTTCTGTTTGTAAGAGGAAAATGATTTTAGCAACCGTTACTAAAATCGATGGCTGTTTCTCCAACATAGGTGTGTCCGGTCCACGGCGTCATCCTTACTTGTGGGATATTCTCTTCCCCAACAGGAAATGGCAAAGAGCCCAGCAAAGCTGGTCACATGATCCCTCCTAGGCTCCGCCTACCCCAGTCATTCTCTTTGCCGTTGTACAGGCAACATCTCCACGGAGATGGCTTAGAGTTTTTTAGTGTTTAACTGTAGTTTTTCATTATTCAATCAAGAGTTTGTTATTTTCAAATAGTGCTGGTATGTACTATTTACTCAGAAACAGAAAAGAGATGAAGAATTCTGTTTGTATGAGGAAAATGATTTTAGCAACCGTAACTAAAATCCATGGCTGTTCCACACAGGACTGTTGAGAGCAATTAACTTCAGTTGGGGGAACAGTGTGCAGTCTCTTGCTGCTTGAGGTATGACACATTCTAACAAGACGATGTAATGCTGGAAGCTGTCATTTTCCCTATGGGATCCGGTAAGCCATTTTTATTAAGATAGTAAATAAGGGCTTCACAAGGGCTTATTAAGACTGTAGACTTTTTCTGGGCTAAATCGATTCATTATTAACACATATTTAGCCTTGAGGAATCATTTATTCTGGGTATTTTGATATGATTATATCGGCAGGCACTGTTTTTGACACCTTATTCTTTAGGGGCTTTCCCTAATCATAGTCAGAGCCTCATTTTCGCGCCGCTAATGGCGCACTTGTTTTTGAGGACAGCATGGCATGCAGCTGCATGTGTGTGGAGCTCTGATACATAGAAAAGTCTTTCTGAAGGCATCATTTGGTATCGTATTTCCCTTTGGGCTTGGTTGGGTCTCAGCAAAGCAGATTCCAGGGACTGTAAAGGGGTTGAATATAAAAACGGCTCCGGTTCCGTTATTTTAAGGGTTAAAGCTTCCAAATTTGGTGTGCAATACTTTTAAGGCTTTAAGACACTGTGGTGAAATTTTGGTGAATTTTGAACAATTCCTTCATACTTTTTCGCAATTGCAGTAATAAAGTGTGTTTAGTTTAAAATTTAAAGTGACAGTAACGGTTTTATTTTAAAACGTTTTTTGTGCTTTGTTATCAAGTTTATGCCTGTTTAACATGTCTGAACTACCAGATAGATTGTGTTCTGAATGTGGGGAAATCAAGGTTCCTTCTCATTTAACTATATGTATTTTATGTCATAAAAAATTTAGTAAAAATGATGCCCAAGATGATTCCTCAAGTGAGGGGAGTAAGCATGGTACTGCATCATCCCCTACTTCGTCTACACCAGTCTTGCCCATACAGGAGGCCCCTAGTACATCTAGTGCGCAATACTCCTTACTATGCAACATTTAACGGCTGTAATGGATAATTCTATCAAAAACATTTTAGCCAATATGCCCACTTATCAGCGAAAGCGCGACTGCTCTGTTTTAGAAAATTCTGTAGAGCATGAGAACGCTGATGATATGGTTTCTGAAGGGCCCCTACACCAGTCTGAGGGGGCCAGGGAGGTTTTGTCTGAGGGAGAAATTTCAGATTCAGGAAACATTTCTCAACAAGCTGAACCTGATGTGATTAATTTTAAATTTAAGTTGGAACATCTCCGCGCTCTGCTTAAGGAGGTGTTATCCAATTTGGATGATTGTGATTATCTGGTCATTCCAGAACCACTATGTAAAATAGAAAAGTTCTTAGAGGCCCCGGGGCCCCCCGAAGCTTTTCCTATATCCAAGCGGGTGGCGTACATTGTTAGTAAAGAATGGGACAGGCCCGGTATACCTTTAGTACCTTCCCCCATATTTATAAAATTGTTTTCCTATAGTCGACCCCAGAAAGGACTGATGGCAGACAGTCCCCAAGGTCGAGGGGGCGGTTTCTACTCTACACAAGCGCGCCACTATACCCATAGAAGATAGTTGTGCTTTCCAAGATCCTATGGATAAAAAATTAGAAGGTCTGCTAAAGATGTTTGTTCAGCAAGGTTCCCTTCTACATCCAATTGCATGCATTGTCCCTGTCACTGCAGCCGCGTGTTTCTAGTTTGATGAGCTAGGAAAGGCGATTATTAGTAATTCTTCTTCTTATGAGGAGATTATGGACAGAATTCGTGCTCTTAAATTGGCTAATTCTTTCACCCTAGACGCCACCTTGCAATTGGCTAGGTTAGCGGCGAAAAAATTCTGGGTTTTGCTATTGTGGCGCAGAGCGCTTCGGTTAAAATCTTGGACAGCGGATGCGTCTTCCAAGAACAAATTGCTTGACATTCCTTTCAAGGGGAAAACACTCTTTGGCCCTGACTTGAAAGAGATTATCTCTGATATCACTGGGGGCAAGGGCCACGCCCTTCCTCGGGATAGGTCTTTTCAAGACCAAAAATAAACCTAAGTTTAAGCAGGAAGGTAATACTTCTCAAGCCAATCCAGCCTGGAGACCTATGCAAGGCTGGAACATAGGAAAGCAGGCCAGGAAACCTGCCACTGCTACCAAGACAGCATGAAATGCGGGCCCCCGATCCGGGACCGGATCTGGTGGGGGGCAGACTCTCTCTCTTCGCTCAGGCTGGGGCAAGAGATGTTCTGGATCCTTGGGCGTTAGAAATAGTCTCCCAAGGTTATTCTCTGGAGTTCAAGGGGCTTCCTCCTAGGGGGAGGTTCCACAGGTCTCAGTTGTCTTCAGACCACATAAGAAGACAGGCATTCTTACATTGAGTAAAAGACCTGCTAAAAATGGGAGTGATTCATCCTGTTCCATTAGGAGAACAAGGGATGGGGTCCTACTCCAATCTGTTCATAGTTCCCAAAAAAGAGGGAACGTTCAGACCAATCTTCGATCTCAAGATCTTGAACAAGTTTCTCAAGGTTCCATCGTTCAAGATGGAAACCATTCGAACACTTCTTCCTTCCATCCAGGAAGGTCAATTCATGACCAAGGTGGATTTCAAGGATGCGTATCTACATATTCCTATCCGCAAGGAACATTATCGGTTCCTAAGGTTTGCATTCCTGGACAAGCATTTCCATTTCGTGGCGTTTTCTTTCGGATTAGCCACTGCTCCTAGGTTTTTCTCATAGGTACTAGGGTCCCTTCTGGCGGTGCTAAGACCAAGGGGCATTGCTGTAGTACCTTACTTGGACGACATTCTGATTCGAGCGTCGTCCCTTCCTCAAGTATAGGCTCACACGGACATTGTCCTGGCCTTTCTCAGATCTCACGGATGGAAAGTGAACGTGGAAAAGAGTTCTCTATCTCCGTCAACGAGGATTCCCTTCTTGGGAACTATAATAGACTCCTTAGAAATGAGGATTTTTCTGACAGAAGCCAGAAAAACAAAACTTCTAGACTCTTGTCGGATACTTCATTCCGTTCCTCTTCCTTCCATAGCGCAGGGCATGGAAGTGATAGGTTTGATGGTAGCGGCACTGGACATAGTTCCTTTTGTGCGCATTCATCTAAGACCATTACAACTGTTCATGCTCAGTCAGTGGAATGGGGACTATTCAGACTTGTCTCCGAAGATACAAGTAAATCAGAGGACCAGAGACTCATTCCGTTGGTGGCTGTCCCTGGACAACCTGTCACAAGGGATGACCTTCTGCAGACCAGAGTGGGTCATTGTCACGACCGACGCCAGTCTGATGGGCTGGGGCGCGGTCTGGGGATCCCTGAAAGCTCAGGGTCTTTGGTCTCGGGTAGACTCTCTTCTACCGATAAATATTCTGGAACTGAGAGCGATATTCAATGCTCTCAAAGCTTGGCCTCAGCTAGCGAGGGCCAAGTTCATACATCAACCATCAGGGGGGAACAAGGAGTTCCCTAGCGATGGAAGAAGTGACCAAAATCATTCTATGGGCGGAGTCTCACTCCTGCCACCTGTCTGCTATCCACATCCCAGGAGTGGAAAATTGGGAAGCGGATTTTCTGAGTCGTCAGACATTGCATCCGGGGGAGTGGGAACTCCATCCGGAAATCTTTGCCCAAGTCACTCAACCGTGGGGCATTCCAGTCATGGATCTGATGGCCTCTCGTCAGAACTTTAGAGTTCCTTACTACGGGTACAGATCCAGGGATCCCAAGGCGGCTCTAGTGGATGCACTAGTAGCACCTTGGACCTTCAAACTAGCTTATGTGTTCCCGCCGTTTCCTCTCATCCCCAGGCTGGTAGCCAGGATCAATCAGGAGAGGGCGTCGGTGATTTTGATAGCTCCTGCGTGGCCACGCAGGACTTGGTATGCAGATCTGGTGAATATGTCATCGGCTCCACCATGGAAGCTACCTTTGAGACGAGACCTTCTTGTTCTAGGTCCGTTCGACCCACTCCAGCTGACTGCTTGGAGATTGAACGCTTGATCTTATCAAAGCGAGGGTTCTCAGATTCTGTTATTAATACTCTTGTTCAGGCCTGAAAGCCTGTAACCAGAAAAATTACCACATAATTTGGTATATCTGTTGGTGTGAATCTGCAGGATTCCCTTGGGACAAGGTTAAGATTCCTAAGAGTCTATCCTTCCTTCGAGAAGGATTGGAAAAAGGATTATCTGCAAGTTCCTTGATGGGACAGATTTCTGCCTTGTCCGTGTTACTTCACAAAAAGCTGGCAGCTGTGCCAGATGTTCTAGCCTTTGTTCAGGCTCTGGTTAGAATCAAGCCTGTTTACAAAATTTTTGACTCCTACTTGGAGTCTCAACCTAGTTCTTTCAGTTCTTCAGGGGGTTCCGTTTGAACCCTTACATTCCGTTGATATTAAGTTATTATCTTGGAAAGTTTGTTTTTGGTTGCAATTTCTTCTGCTAGAAGAGTTTCAGAATTATCTGCTCTGCAGTGTTCTTCTCCTTATCTGGAGTTCCATGCAGATAAGGTGGTTTTGCGTACTAAACCTGGTTTTCTTCCAAAAGTTGTTTCTAACAAAGACATTAACCAGGAGATAGTTGTACTTTTCTTTGTGTCCTAATCCAGTTTCAAAGAAGGAACGTTTGTTGCACAACTTGAATGTAGTTCGTGCTCTCAAATTTTACTTAGCAGCTACTAAGGATTTCAGACAAACTTTGTCTTTGTTTGTTGTTTATTCTGGTAAACGGAGAGGTCAAAAAGCAACTTCTACCTCTCTCTCCTTCTGGATTAAAAGCATTATCCGATTGGCTTATGAGACTGCCGGACGGCAGCCTCCTGAAAGAATCACAGCTCACTCCACTAGGGCTGTGGCTTCCACATGGGCCTTCAAGAACGAGGCTTCTGTTGATCAGATATGTAGGGCAGCGACTTGGTCTTCACTGCACACTTTTACCAAATTTTACAAGTTTGATACTTTTGCTTCTTCTGAGGCTATTTTTGGGAGAAGGGTTTTGCAAGCCGTGGTGCCTTCCATTTAGGTGACCTGATTTGCTCCCTCCCTTCATCCGTGTCCTAAAGCTTTGGTATTGGTTCCCACAAGTAAGGATGACGCCGTGGACCGGACACACCTATGTTGGAGAAAACAGAATTTATGTTTACCTGATAAATTTCTTTCTCCAACGGTGTGTCCGGTCCACGGCCCGCCCTGGTTTTTTTAATCAGGTCTGATAATTTATTTTCTTTAACTACAGTCACCACGGTACCATATGGTTTCTCCTATGCAAATATTCCTCCTTAACGTCGGTCGAATGACTGGGGTAGGCGGAGCCTAGGAGGGATCATGTGACCAGCTTTGCTGGGCTCTTTGCCATTTCCTGTTGGGGAAGAGAATATCCCACAAGTAAGGATGACGCCGTGGACCGGACACACCGTTGGAGAAAGAAATTTATCAGGTAAACATAAATTCTGTTTTCCACACAGGACTGTTGAGAGGAATTAACTTCAGTTGGGGGAAACAGTGAGCAGACTTTGGCTGCTTGAGATATGACACATTTCTAACAAGACTTGGTAATGCTGGAAGCTGTCATTTTCCCTATGGGATCCGGTAAGCCATTTTCTTAATTTTCAATATAAGAATACAAGGGCTTCACAAGGGCTTTAAAGACTGGTAGACATTTTTCTGGGCCAAAACGATTACTATATAAGCATGTTTAATGGTTTATAACTTAGGAGAGTTATTTTAATCTTGGCAAATTGTTAAAAAAACGGACAGGCACTGTTTTGGACACCTTTTTCACTGGGGGCCTTTTCTAGTCATAGGCAGAGCCTCATTTTCGCGCCACTAATGCGCAGTTGTTTTTGAGAAGCAAGGCATGCAGATGCATGTGTGAGGAGCTCAGATCCACTGAAAAAGCTTATTGAAGGTGTCATTTGGTATCGTATTCCCCTCTGGGCTTGGTTGGGTCTCAGCAAAGCAGATACCAGGGACTGTATAGGGGTTAAATGTAAAAACGGCTCCGGTTCCGTTATTTTAAGAGTTAAAGCTTTCAAATTTGGTGTGCAATTCTTTTAAGGCTTTATGACACTGTGGTGAAATTTTGGTGAATTTTGAACATTTCCTTCATACTTTTGCGTATATTCAGTAAAAAAGTGTGTTCAGTTTAAAATTTAAAGAGACAGTAACGGTTTTATTTTAAAACGTTTTTTTGTGCTTTGTTACCAAGTTTATGCCTATTAACATGTCTGAACTATCTGATAGACGATGTTCTGTATGTTCGGAAGCCAAGGTTCCTATCCATTTAAATATATGTGATAAATGTGACAAACAAAGTAGGGACAATGATACCACTGATAATAATGTTGCCCAAAACGATTCCTTAAGTGAGGGGAGTAAGCATGGTACTGCATCATCCCCTTCTATGTCTACACCAGTCTTGCCCACTCAGGAGGCCCCTAGTACATCTAGTGCCCCAATCCTCCTTACTATGCAACAATTAACGGCTGTAATGGATAATTCTATTAAAAACATTTTAGCCAAAATGCCCACTTATCAGCGAAAGCGCGACTGCTCTGTTTTAGATACTGAAGAGCATGAGGACGCTGATGATAATGGTTCTGACATGCCCTTACACCAGTCTGAAGGGGCTAGGGAGGTTTTGTCTGAGGGAGAAACTTTTCCTATACCCAAGCGGGTGACGGACATTGTAAATAAAGAATGGGAAAGGCCCGGCATACCTTTTGTCCCTCCCCCTATATTTAAGAAATTATTTCCTATGGTCGACCCCAGGAAGGACTTATGGCAGACAGTCCCCAAGGTCGAGGGGGCGGTTTCTACTCTAAACAAACGCACCACTATCCCTATAGAAGATAGTTGTGCTTTTAAAGATCCTATGGACAAAAAATTAGAGGGTTTGCTTAAAAAGATGTTTGTTCAGCAAGGTTACCTTCTACAACCAATTTCATGCATTGTTCCTGTCACTACAGCAGCGTGTTTCTGGTTCGAGGAACTAGAAAAGTCACTCAATCAAGCATCCTCTTATGAGGAGGTTATGGGCAGAGTTCAAGCACTTAAGTTGGCTAACTCTTTTACCTTAGACGCCACTTTGCAATTAGCTAGATTAGCGGCGAAAAATTCAGGGTTTGCTATTGTGGCGCGCAGAGCGCTTTGGCTAAAGTCTTGGTCAGCGGATGCGTCCTCCAAGAACAAATTGCTTAACATACCTTTCAAGGGGAAAACGCTGTTTGGCCCTGACTTGAAAGAGATTATTTCAGATATCACTGGGGGTAAGGGCCACGCCCTTCCTCAGGATAGGTCTTTTAAGGCTAAAAATAAACCACATTTTCGTCCCTTTCGCAGAAACGGACCAGCCTCAAGTTCTACATCCTCTAAGCAAGAGGGTAATACTTCTCAAACCAAGCCAGCCTGGAGGCCAATGCAAGGCTGGAACAAAGGTAAGCAGGCCAAGAAACCTGCCACTGCTACCAAGACAGCATGAGATGTTGGCCCCCGATCCGGGACCGGATCTGGTGGGGGGCAGACTTTCTCTCTTCGCTCAGGCTTGGGCAAGAGATGTTCTGGATCCTTGGGCGCTAGAAATAGTCTCCCAAGGTTATCTTCTGGAATTCAAGGAGCTACCCCCAAGGGGAAGGTTCCACAGGTCTCAATTGTCTTCAGACCACATAAAAAGACAGGCATTCTTACATTGTGTAGAAGACCTGTTAAAAATGGGAGTGATTCATCCTGTTCCATTAGGAGAACAAGGGATGGGATTCTACTCCAATCTGTTCATAGTTCCCAAAAAAGAGGGAACATTCAGACCAATCTTAGATCTCAAGATCCTAAACAAATTTCTCAAGGTTCCATCGTTCAAAATGGAAACCATTCGGACAATTCTTCCTACCATCCAGGAAGGTCAATTCATGACCACGGTGGATTTAAAGGATGCGTATCTACATATTCCTATCCACAAGGAACATCATCGGTTCCTAAGGTTCGCCTTTCTGGACAAGCATTACCAGTTTGTGGCACTTCCATTCGGATTAGCCACTGCTCCAAGAATTTTCACAAAGGTACTAGGGTCCCTTCTAGCGGTGCTAAGACCAAGGGGCATTGCAGTAGTACCTTACTTGGACGACATACTGATTCAAGCGTCGTCTCTACCACAAGCAAAGGCTCATACGGACATTGTCCTGGCCTTTCTCAGATCTCACGGGTGGAAAGTGAACGTAGAAAAAAGTTCTCTATCTCCGTCAACAAGAGTTCCCTTCTTGGGAACAATAATAGACTCCTTAGAAATGAGGATTTTTCTGACAGAGGCCAGAAAATCAAAACTTCTAAGCTCTTGTCAAGTACTTCATTCTGTTCTTCTTCCTTCCATAGCGCAGTGCATGGAAGTAATAGGTTTGATGGTCGCGGCAATGGACATAGTTCCTTTTGCGCGAATTCATCTAAGACCATTACAACTGTGCATGCTCAGTCAGTGGAATGGGGATTATACAGACTTGTCTCCGACGATACAAGTAGATCAGAGGACCAGAGATTCACTCCGTTGGTGGCTGACCCTGGACAACCTGTCACAAGGGATGAGCTTCCGCAGACCAGAGTGGGTCATTGTCACGACCGACGCCAGTCTGGTGGGCTGGGGCGCGGTCTGGGAACCCCTGAAAGCTCAGGGTCTTTGGTCTCGGGAAGAATCTCTTCTCCCGATAAATATTCTGGAACTGAGAGCGATATTCAATGCTCTCAAGGCTTGGCCTCAGCTAGCAAAGGCCAAATTCATACGGTTTCAATCAGACAACATGACGACTGTTGCGTATATCAACCATCAGGGGGGAACAAGGAGTTCCCTGGCGATGGAAGAAGTGACCAAAATAATTCAATGGGCGGAGACTCACTCCTGCCACTTGTCTGCAATCCACATCCCAGGAGTGGAAAATTGGGAAGCGGATTTTCTGAGTCGTCAGACATTTCATCCGGGGGAGTGGGAACTCCATCCGGAAATCTTTGCCCAAATTACTCAATTGTGGGGCATTCCAGACATGGATCTGATGGCGTCTCGTCAGAACTTCAAGGTTCCTTGCTACGGGTCCAGATCCAGGGATCCCAAGGCGACTCTAGTGGATGCACTAGTAGCACCTTGGAGCTTCAACCTAGCTTATGTGTTCCCACCGTTTCCTCTCATTCCCAGGCTGGTAGCCAGGATCAAACAGGAGAAGGTATCGGTGATCTTGATAGCTCCTGCGTGGCCACGCAGGACTTGGTATGCAGATCTGGTGAATATGTCATCGGCTCCACCATGGAAGCTACCTTTGAGACAGGACCTTCTTGTTCAAGGTCCGTTCGAACATCCGAATCTGGCCTCACTCCAACTGACTGCTTGGAGATTGAACGCTTGATTTTATCAAAGCGAGGGTTCTCAGATTCTGTCATTGATACTCTTGTTCAGGCTAGAAAGCCTGTAACTAGAAAAATCTACCATAAAATATGGAAAAAATATATCTGTTGGTGTGAATCCAAAGGATTCCCATGGAACAAGATAAAAATTCCTAAGATTCTATCCTTTCTTCAAGAAGGTTTGGAGAAAGGATTATCTGCAAGTTCTTTGAAGGGACAGATTTCTGCTTTATCTGTTTTACTTCACAAAAAGCTGGCGGCTGTGCCAGATGTTCAAGCTTTTGTTCAGGCTCTGGTTAGAATCAAGCCTGTTTACAAACCTTTGACTCCTCCTTGGAGTCTCAATTTAGTTCTTTCAGTTCTTCAGGGGGTTCCGTTTGAACCCCTACATTCCGTTGATATCAAGTTATTATCTTGGAAAGTTTTGTTTTTGGTTGCAATTTCTTCTGCTAGAAGAGTTTCAGAGTTATCTGCTCTGCAGTGTTCTCCTCCTTATCTGGTGTTCCATGCAGATAAGGTGGTTTTGCGTACTAAACCTGGTTTTCTTCCGAAACTTGTTTCTAACAAAAATATTAACCAGGAGATAGTCGTGCCTTCTTTGTGTCCGAATCCAGTTTCAAAGAAGGAACGTTTGTTACACAATTTGGATGTAGTTCGTGCTCTAAAATTCTATTTAGAGGCTACAAAGGATTTCAGACAAACATCTTCCTTGTTTGTTATTTATTCTGGTAAAAGGAGAGGTCAAAAAGCAACTTCTACCTCTCTCTCTTTTTGGCTTAAAAGCATCATCAGATTGGCTTATGAGACTGCCGGACGGCAGCCTCCTGAAAGAATCACAGCTCATTCCACTAGGGCTGTGGCTTCCACATGGGCCTTCAAGAACGAGGCTTCTGTTGATCAGATATGTAAGGCAGCGACTTGGTCTTCACTGCACACTTTTACCAAATTTTACAAATTTGATACTTTTGCTTCTTCTGAGGCTATTTTTGGGAGAAAGGTTTTGCAAACCGTGGTGCCTTCCATCTAGGTGACCTGATTTGCTCCCTCCCATCATCCGTGTCCTAAAGCTTTGGTATTGGTTCCCACAAGTAAGGATGACGCCGTGGACCGGACACACCTATGTTGGAGAAAACAGAATTTATGTTTACCTGATAAATTACTTTCTCCAACGGTGTGTCCGGTCCACGGCCCGCCCTGGTTTTTTAATCAGGTCTGATGATTTATTTTCTCTAACTACAGTCACCACGGTATCATATGATTTCTCCTATGCAAATATTCCTCCTTTACGTCGGTCGAATGACTGGGGAAGGCGGAGCCTAGGAGGGATCATGTGACCAGCTTTGCTGGGCTCTTTGCCATTTCCTGTTGGGGAAGAGAATATCCCACAAGTAAGGATGACGCCGTGGACCGGACACACCGTTGGAGAAAGTAATTTATCAGGTAAACATAAATTCTGTTTTCTGATGGAGGGAGACACTTTGGGATTTCCGATTTTCAGGAAGATGTTCACAATAGCGGACACTGTCAGGGAATCTGGACGGACGGTCCCTAAGGTGGAGGGGGCTATTTCCGTTTTGGTCGAACAATCTACTATTCCTATTGAAAATAGTTGTGCCTTCTAAGACCCTATGGACAAGCAGTTGGAGGGTCTACCTTAAAAGATTTGTTCTCCAAGGTTTGCTATTGTAACCGGCTGCGGGCACACTTGTGCGGCAGCATATTGGTTCATTGTTTTTTCTGTTCTAGCCCGCAGAGCCTTTTGGTTGAAGTCTTGGTCTGCGGATGTTTTATCCAAGTCTAGACTCCTGGCAATTCCTTACAAGGGAAAGACTTTGTTTGGACCTAGCAAGGGAATCCTTCTCTTCTGAGCAAGAGGGAATCTATTCGCTATTCAAGCCCACTGGAATAGCCAGAGCACTCTGGTGGAGCAGAGACAAGGCTACAAGGTGCAAATCAGGAGTCCCACTTTAAAGTTTCACTTTAAACCCAACCATTCTTGGGACATGGGTAGATAATTTGAGAAAACCCGCTGCTGATTACAGTCAGCATGAGGGATTTTGCCCACGATCCGGGACCGAATCTTGTAGGGGGCAGACTTCCTTATCATTCGGGTTTGTGTGCAGGATGTTCAGGATCCCTGGGCTATAGAAATAGTGTCTCAGGGATACAAACTGAATTTCGGAAATTCTCCTCCATGAGGAAGATTTCTTCTTTCACAATTATCTGCAAACCAGATAAAATGAGAGGCGTTCTTACATTGTGGGAGAGCCCTCTCTTCCTTGGGAGTAATCTGTCCCGTTCCATTACAGGAACAGGGGTTTTATCAAATCTGTTTGTAGTCCCCAAGATGGGAACTTTCAGACCTCTTCTAGACCTCAAGAGTCTTAACAAGTTTCTCAGAGTTCCATCTTTCAAGATGGAATCTATTCGTACCATTCTTCCATAGATCCAGGAGGGTCAATTTATGACGACAGTGGAACTAAAGGATGCATATCTTCATTGTTCCTGAGGTTTGCCTTTCTGGACAAACATTTTCAGTTTGTAGCTCTTCCTTTCGGTCTGGTCACGGCACCCAGAATTTTCACTGAGGTTCTGGGGTCTCTTCTGGAGGTTCTAAGACCACGGGGCATTGCGGTGACGCCTTATCTAGACTATATTCTAATCCAGGCGTCATCAACTAACAATGTCCCATACCGACATTGTGCTATCCTCCCTGAGAACTCATGGGTGAAAGGTAAATCTAGAAAGGAGTTTAATTCCACATACAAGGGTACCCTTCCTGGGAACTCTCATTGACTCTCTATGTATGAGAATTTTCTGACGGGGGTCAGAAAGTCAAAGATTCTAAATACATGTCAAGCTCTTCACAAACCTCAGCCGCTGGTGGCTCAGTGCATGGCGGTAATCGGATTGATGGTGGCGGCAATGGACATCATACCGTTTGCTCGTTTTCATCTCGGACCTCTGCTGCTAAGCATGCTCAGGCAGCGGAATGGTGATTATACAGATTTGTCTCCTCGAATATCCATTACTCAGGAGACGAGGGAATCTCTTCTATGGTGGTTGTCGATGGTTCATCTATCCTAGGGGACATGCTTTTGCAGGCCCTCGGGAGTATGCGACAACGGATGCCAGCCTGTTAGGATGGGGAACAGTCTGGAACTTCTTAAGAGCTCAGGGAGTATGGACTCAGACAGAGTCTGTCCTTCCCATCAACATCCTAGAGGTCAGAGCGGTATTTAATGCGTTTCGGACCTGGCCTCAGTTGGCCTCAGCCAAATTCATCAGATTCCAGTCGGACAACATAACAACAGTGGCTTACATCAGTCATCAGGGAGGAGCAAGGAGTTCCTTAGCGATGAACGAAGTAGCCAGGATAATTTAGTGGGCGGAGAATCACTCCTGCCATCTATCGGCGATCTACCTCCCAGGGATAGAAAACTTGGAGACAGATTTTCTGAGCAGGCAGACCTTTCCTCCGGGGGGGTGGGGACTCCACCCAGATATATTTTCAAACCTGGTTCTCAGATGGGGTCGGATCTTGTCAGGATGCCAAGCTTCCGAGATACAGGTCCAGGTCTAGGGACCCCCAGGCCGAGCTGATATAATGCCTTGGCAGTTCCTTGGTCCTTCAGCCTAGCATATGTTTTTCCCCCGTTGCGCTCCTTCCCCGGGTTATTGTTCGAGTCAAACAGGAGAGGGCGTCAGTAATCCTCATTGTTCCTGCGTGACCTAGCAGGTTTTGGTATGCCGACTAGGTGGACATGTCTTTTCTGCCATCTTGGAAAATTCCATTGAGGAAGGACCTTCTCATTTAGGGTTCCTTCCTTCACCCAAATCTAGTTCTCTGCAGCTGACTGCTTGCAGATTGGACGCTTCATTTTTCCAAGCAAGGTTTTTCTGATTCGGTCTTAGATGCTTTTTTTCAGGCACGTCAGCCTGTTACTAGGAAAATTTACCATAAGATATGGCGTAAATATTTTTCTTGGTGTGAATCCAAGGGCTTCTCATGGAGTAGGGTTAGGATTCCCAGGATTTGGTCTTTTCTCCAAGAAGAATTGGAAAAAGGGTTATCAGCAAGTTCCTTAAAGGGACAGATCTCTGCTTTATCTATATTGTTACATAAGCGTTTGGCAGATGTTCCAGTTGTGCAATTTTTTTGTCAGGCTCTGACTAGAATCAGACCTGTGTTTAGACTAATTGATCCTCCTTGGAGTTTGAATTTAGTTATTAAAGTTCTTCAAGGGGTTCCGTTTGAACCTATGCATTCCATAAGATATTTAGTTGTTATCTAGGAAAGTTTTTATTTCTGTTTGCAAGCTGCAACTTGGGTTGCTATCTCTTCGGTTTCGAAGAGAATCTGAGCTTCGGCATTTCAATATAATTCCCCTTACCTTATTTTTCATTTGGATAAGGTGGTGTTAAGTAGTAAACCTGGGTTTCTTCCTAAGGTTGTTTCAAACATTTATATTAATCAGGCGATTGTCGTTCCTTCCTTGTGTCCTAATCCTTCTCAGAAGGAACGTCTGTTACACAATTTAGATGTAATTCATGCTTTAACGTTCTACTTATAAGCGACTGAGGATTTTCGATTTTCAGGGAAACATAGGGGTCAGCAAGCTACGGCTACCTCTTTTTTTTCTTTTTGGCTGAAGAGTATCATCAACTGTTTTGCATATGAGACTGCTGGACAGCAGCCTCCTGAAAGAATTACGACTCATTCCACTAGGGCCGTTGCTTTCTCATAGGCATTCAAACATAATGCTTCTGTTGAACAGATGTGCAAGGCTGCAACTTGGTCTTCTCTTCACACTTTTTCTAAATTTTACAAATTTTATACTTTTGCCTCAGCTGAGGCTGTTTTTGGGAGCACTGTTCTTCAAGCAGTGGTGCCTTCCATTTAGGTTACCTGTCTTGTCCCTCCCGTTTCATCCGTGTACTATAGCTTTGGTATTGTATCCCACAAGTAAGGATGAAATCCGTGGACTCATTGTATCTTTAAAAAGAAAAGGAAATTTATGCTTACCTGATGCATTTGTTTCTTCTTAGATACGATGAGTCCACGGCCCGCCCTGTTTTTATAGGACAGGTCTTTATTTTTGTTAAACTTCAGACACCTCTGCACCTTGGCTTTTCCTTTCTCTTCCTAACTTTGGCCGAATGACTGGAGTGGGAGGGAAGGGAGGAGCTATTTATAAAGCTCTGCTGTGGTGCTCTTTGCCTCCTCCTGCTGACCAGGAGGCGTAATCCCACAAGTAAGGATGAAATCTGTGGACTCATCGTATCTAAAATGAAACAAATTTATCAGGTAAGCATAAATTTCCTTTTTTCCTCCTCCTTACAATTTCACTTTTGCATAATTAAGAATGGAAAAAAAATGGCTTAAAGGAAAAGTAAAGTCAAGATTAAATGTTCCCGGTTCAGATAAAGCATGCGTTTTTAAAAGAATATTCCATTTGAATTCTAATATTTAATTTGTTTTGTTCTATAGGTACTCTGTTGAAAAGAATACCTAGGTATGCTCAGGCGGTAGCAATACACTACTGAGTGCTAGCTGCTGATTAGTAGCCACACATATATGCATCTTGTCATTGGCTTACTCAATGTTAAGCTAGCTCCCAGTAGTTCATTACTGCTCTTTCAACAAAGGACACCAAGACAATGAAGCACATTTTCAGACATCTCAATATATTCTATGCTGCTCAAAATGAAGGAAGTTGTTTTTTTAAAGATCTTTAGTTCCCCCTTGGCATATTTATTGATAGGAGCATACTTTGTTGAGTTTGGTAAACCCATATTTTCTGGTTATCAATGCAATTGCTGAATTTAGAAAGTGGAATATAGTCTGCTCTGATAAATCATTCCCCTATAGCTCCCCCTGAAAAAATAGTGCATCTCCCAACCACTATACAATAAAGGTACAAACTAAAGCATACTAGGTGGGAAAGTGCTTACAGCAAGGGTGGATAGAGTATTATCACACTCAGTTATATAAATCCAAGTGTGCTAAAATATTAAACTTAATCGCAATACACTGGTAAAATATAAATGTATTTCTTTCTAATGACATGATGAGTCCACGGATCATCATTAATTACTGTTGGGAATATCACTCCTGCCCAGCAGGAGGTGGCAAAGAGCAACACAGCAGAGCTGTTAAATATCTCCTCCTTTCCCTCCCACTCCAGTCATTCTTTTTGCCTACGTTAAGAGCAAGGGGCTGGTAATGTTAGGTGTTAGAAAAGATTCTTCAATCGAGTTTATTATTTTTTAAGCAGTACAAGATTGTGCTGCTTTGTTCTGGGGTGTAGCCGTAGTCCATATCAGTCTCTTCAGTAGAGTAGTGGTGGCTTTAGAGCAATGGGAACTTGTGGGACATAATTCTCACTGCGCCTCCCATACTGATGCTGCCATAACTCTGAAAAATCTGAGGGATATTACTCAGTATTTTCTCTTATTTCACAGGTCCATGTGAGGGAAAGGACCTCTCAAACCTGGGAGCTGCCTTTGCTGTCGGGCAGAATATGAGGTAAGTGCTGATTTTTATTTCTGGGGTTAAAAGAAAGAACTCAGAACAAGTTGGACACTTTATTTCATGAGGATGGGACATATAAGGAAGCCCTTATTAGAATTGGGCACTTTATATTTATTAGGCATTACTTCTCCTTTATACTCTGGAAACTATATGTGACATCTAGACGCAGGCACTGGGGTGAGAAAACTTTTGTGGTGGTTCACATCTCTCGGCGGTTACATAAACAAACATGCCGACCGGGAGATGACTGTATTGGCAACGCCCACGATGGGCGGTACTAGGGGAGGCGGCATTTGCGTTGCGCGCCTTTTCCCCTTTTCTTCCGGATGCAGGAAAGCGTTAGAGAGTGTTTAGAGAAGTTGTACAGCTGCTTGTCCTATTACGCATCCTCTATTATAAACATGCGTAATAAGACCGGAGTCTGTCTTCTGCTGTTGTGGTTGAGTTCCGGATCTGAATAGTGTGGAAACGCTGCTCAGAGGGAGTTAGTTTTATCAGTCAGGCAGGCACCTCAGCAGAGTCCTGCTGAGGTATAGAGATGAATTGCAGGTTTATTTAAGCTTTTCTGCCCTCTTTACTCTTAAATAATAAAACAAGGAAAAAAGTGACCATTTTAAAATTTAAAGTGACAGTAACGTTTTTGTGTATTTTTTTATTTTTATTAAAAAATTCAAAGTTTATTTGGATAATTGAATTCATTGTGAGGAGTCAGAATGGACCAAGAGGCCATGCATAGTGTCACTTGTTCTTTGTGTTTGATGCCAATGTGGGTTTTTGGGTTTTTAACCTTAAGGGATAGTCTTTTTCCAAGAGGATGCTGTTCAGAAATCTAATGACAATGTTCAATATACGCAGTTTTCTACTTAGGAGTCCCAAGATTTTACCGCCCTCATATGCAGTGCTCTGCGCTTCCTCTATAACTCATTCTGGGGTTACTTTACAAGACATCGCTCTGCTGTTTCAGATGTGTTGTCTGCTTTTCCTATGTTACAGGGAAAGCTTAATAGGAAAATCAGACATTCAGTAAGTGAGGTTTCTGTCGTAATTATTGCTATTGTGGATGCACCCTCCCAGAAGCCTGAGGAGGGGGTACCGTAGTAGCATCTGAAGGTGAAATTTCAGATTCTGACAGTGTAATTCCTCTTACTAATACTGAAGTAGTATCCTTCAGGTTTAAGCTTGAACACCTCCGTCTGCTTCTTAAGGAGGTTTTAGCTACATTGGACGACAGCGACTCCATGGTCGTTGTTAATTCTAAGAAATCCAGTAAGCTTAACAAATATTTGAGGTACCTTCCTCGATAGATGTGTCTCCGATACCAGACCGAGCTTCTGAGATCATTACTAAGGAGTGGGAGAGACCGGGTATCCCTTTTTTCTCCATCTCCTATATTTAAAAAGATGTTTCCCATATCCGACTCTGTCAAAGAGGCTTGGAAACAGTCCCCAAGGTGGAATGAGCGGTTTCCACTCTAGCTAACAGAACTACTATACCCATAGATGATGATTGTGCTTTTAAAGATCCTATGGACAACAAATAAGAAAGATATATGTACACCAAGCAACCAGCTGTGTGCATTGCTACCGTCACCAGTGTGGCAGCATATTGGTCTGATGTTATTAAGATATATACTCCCCTGGATGAGATCCAGGATAGGATAAAAGCTCTTATATTGGTTAATCCCTTTTTCTTTCATGTAATTAGCAAGAGTCCATGAGCTAGTGACGTATGGGATATACATTCCTACCAGGAGGGGCAAAGTTTCCCAAACCTTAAAATGCCTATAAATACACCCCTCACCACACCCACAATTCAGTTTTACAAACTTTGCCTCCTATGGAGGTGGTGAAGTAAGTTTGTGCTAGATTCTACGTTGATATGTGCTCCGCAGCAAGTTGGGGCCCGGTTTTCCTCTCAGCGTGCAGTGAATGTCAGAGGGATGTGAGGAGAGTATTGCCTATTTGAATTCAATGATCTCCTTCTACGGGGTCTATTTCATAGGTTCTCTGTTATCGGTCGTAGAGATTCATCTCTTACCTCCCTTTTCAGATCGACGATATACTCATATATATACCATTACCTCTGCTGATTTTCGTTTCAGTACTGGTTTGGCTTTCTACAAACACGTAGATGAGTGTCCTGGGGTAAGTAAGTCTTATTTTCTGTGACACTCTAAAGCTATGGTTGGGCACTTTTTTATAAAGTTCTAAATATATGTATTCAAACATTTATTTGCCTTGACTCAGGATGTTCAACATTCCTTTTTTTCAGACAGTCAGTTTCATATTTGGGATAATGCATTTGAATTATTCATTTTTTCTTACCTTAAAAAATTTGACTTTTTCCCTGTGGGCTGTTAGGCTCGCGGGGGCTGAAAATGCTTCATTTTATTGCGTCATTCTTGGCGCGGACTTTTTTGGCGCAAAAATTCTTTTCTGTTTCCGGCGTCATACGTGTCGCCGGAAGTTGCGTCATTTTTTTGACGTTCTTTTGCGCCAAAAATGTCGGCGTTCCGGATGTGGCGTCATTTTTGGCGCCAAAAGCATTTAGGCGCCAAATAATGTGGGCGTCTTATTTGGCGCTAAAAAAAATATGGCAACTGAGTCAGAAGATACTTCAGGAAA
Organism: Bombina bombina; assembly: GCF_027579735.1. Classification (NCBI taxonomy): domain Eukaryota; kingdom Metazoa; phylum Chordata; class Amphibia; order Anura; family Bombinatoridae; genus Bombina; species Bombina bombina. The sequence continues at coordinate 199,466,017 of NC_069506.1, read as the reverse complement.
ATCACTGCCCGGTGCTGGAGCTACCAAGCTAAGTGTATCTGCTATAAATTTTTGGTATCTGTTTCTCCAGCTGTTGTTTGTATTGCATGTCATGACAAACTTATTAATGCAGATAAAATTTCCTTTAGTACTGTTACATTACCTGTTGCTGTTCCGTCAACATTTAATTTTCAGAGTGTTCCTGAAAACATCAGAGATTTTATTTTTTAAATCCATTAAGAAGGCTATGTCTGTTATTTCTCCTTCTAGTTTACATAAAAGTCTTTTAAAACTTCTCTTTTTTCAGATGAATTTTTAAATGAACATCATCATTCTGATACTGATAATGGTTCTTCTGGTTCAGAGGTTTCTGTCTCAGAGGTTGATGCTGATAAATCTTTGTATTTGTTCAAGATGGAATTTATTCGTTCTTTATTTAAAGAAGTATTAATTGCATTAGAAATAGAGGATTCTGGTCCTCTTGATACTAAATCTAAACGTTTAAATCTCCTGTAGTTATTCCAGAAGTGTTTAATCTCCCTGATGCTATTTCTGAAGTATTTTCCAGGGAATGGAATAATTTGGGTAATTCTTTTACTCCTTCTAAACGTTTAAGCAATTATATCCTGTACCATCTGACAGATTAGAGTTTTTTGGGACAAAATCCCTAAGGTTATGGGGCTGTCTCTACTCCTGCTAAATGTACTTACGGCAGATAGTACTTCATTTAAAGATCCTTTAGATAGGAAAATTGAATCCTTTCTAAGAAAAGCTTACTTATGTTCAGGTAATCTTCTTAGACCTGCTATATTTTTAGCGGATGTTGCTGCAGCTTCAACTTTTTGGTTAGAAGCTTTAGCGCAACAAGTAACAGATCATAATTTTATAGCATTATTATTATTCTATAACATGCTAATAATTTTATTGGTGATACCATCTTTTGATATCATTAGAGTTGATGTCAGGTATATGTCTCTAGCTATTTTAGCTAGAAAAGCTTTATGGATTAAACTTGGAATGCTGATATGTCTTCTAAGTCAACTTTGCTTTCCCTTTCTTTCCAGGGTAATAAATTATTATCTCTACTGTTTCTGGAAGGAAGGGAACTTTTTTACCAAAGGATAAAAAATCTAAGGTAAATTTAGGTCTAATAATAATTTTTCGTTCCTTTCCTCACAACAAGGAACAAAAGCCTGATCCTTCATCCTCAGGAGCGGTATCAGTTTGGAAACTATTTCCAGTCTGGAATATATCCAAGCCTTATAGAAACCTATAGCCAGCTCCTAAGTACCCATGAAGGTGCGGCCCTTATTCCAGCTCAGCTGGTATGGGGCAGATTACGTTTTCTTCAAAGAAATTTGGATCAATTCCGTTCTCAATCTCTGTTTTCAGAAACATTGTTTCAGAAAGGTACAGAATTGGCTTCAAGTTAAGGCCTCCTGCTAAGAGATTTTTTTCTTTCCCGTGTCCCAGTTATCACAGCAAAGGCTCAGCATTTCTGAAATGTGTTTCAGATCTAGAGTTGGCTGGAGTAATTATGCCAGTTCCAGTTCTGGAACAGGGGCTGGGGTTTTATTTTATCTCTTCATTGTACCAAAGAAGGTCAATTCCTTCAGACCAGTTTCGGATCTATCAATATTGAATCGTTATGTAAGGATACCAACATTCAAGATGGTTACTGTAGGACTATCCTGCCTTTTTGTTTAGCAAGGGCATTATATGTCTACAATAGATTTACAGGATGCGTATCTGCATATTCCGATTCATCCAGATCACTTTTAGTGTCTGAGATTCTCTTTTTAGACAAGCATTACCAGTTTTGTGGCTCTACCGTTTGGCCTAGCCTCAGTTCCAAGAATTTTTTTCAAAGGTTCTCGGTGCCCTTCTTTCTGTAATCAGAGAACAGGGTTTTGGTATTTCCTTATTTGGACGATATCTTGGTACTTGCTCAGTCTTCTCATTTTCAAAGAATCTCATACGAATCGACTTGTGTTGTTTCTTCAAGTTCATGGTTGGAGGATCAATTTACCAATCAGTTCATTGATTCCTCAGACAAGGGTAACCTTTTTAGGTTTCTAGATAGATTCAGTGTCTATGACTCTGTCCTTGTCAGACAAGAGAAGTTTAACATTGATATCAGCTTGTCAAAACCTTCTGTCACAATCATTCCCTTTGGTAGCCTTATGCATGGAAATTTTAGGTCTTAGGACTGCCGCATCAGATGCGATCTCCTTTGCTTGTTTTCACATGCGACCTCTTCAGCTCTGTATGCTGAACAAATGGTGCAGGGATTACTCAAAGATATCTCAATTAATATCTTTAAACCGATTATACGACACTCTCTGACATGGTGGACAGATCACCATCGTTTAGTTCAGGGGGCTTCTTTGTTCTTCCGACCTGGACTATAATCTCAACAGATGCAAGTCTTACAGGTTGGGGAGCTGTGTGGGGGTATCTGACGGCACAAGGGGTTTGGGAATCTCAGGAGGTGAGATTTCCGATCAATATTTTGGAACTCTGTGCAATTTTCAGAGCTCTTCAGTCTTGGCCTCTTCTGAAGAGAGAGTTGTTCATTTGTTTTCAGATAGACAATGTCACAACTGTGGCATACATCAATCATCAAGGAGGGACTCACAGTCCTCTGGCTATGAAAGAAGTATCTCGAATTTTGGTTTGGGCGGAATCCAGCTCCTGTCTAATCTCTGTGGTTCATATCCCAGGTATGGACAATTGGAAAGCGGATTATCTCAGTCGCCAAACGTTGCACCTGGGCGAATGGTCTCTTCACCCAGAGGTATTTCCTCAGATTGTTCAAATGTGGGATCTCCCAGAAATAGATCTGATGGCTTCTCATCTAAACAAGAAACTTCCCTGGTATCTGTCCGGATCCCGGGATCCTCGGGCGGAGGCAGTGGATGCATTATCTCTTCCTGTCAAGTGTCATCCTGCCTATATCTTTCCGCCTCTAGTTCTTCTTCCAAGGGTATTCTCCAATATTCTAAAGGAATGCTTGTTTGTCCTGCTGGTAGCTCCAGCATGGCCTCACAGGTTTTGGTATGCGGATCTTGTCCGGATGGCCTCTTGCCAGCTGTGGACTCTTCCGTTAAGACCAGTCTTTCTGTCTCAAGGTTCTTTTTTCCATCAGGATCTCAAAACCTTAATTTTAAGGTATGGTGTTTGAACGCTTGATTCTTGGTCAAAGAGGTTTCTCTGACTCTGTGATTGATACTATGTGACAGGCTCGTAAATCTGTATCTAGAGAGATATATTATAGAGTCTGGAAGACTTATATTTCTTAGTGTCTTTCTCATCTTTTTTCTTGGCATTCTTTTTGAATACCGAGAATTTTACAGTTTCTTCACGATGGTTTAGATAAAGGTTTGTCCGCAAGTTCCTTGACAGACAAATCTCTGCTCTTTCTGTTCTTTTTTTACAGAAGGATTGCTAATCTTCCTGATATTCATTGTTTTGTACAACCTTTGGTTCGTATATAACCTGTCATTAAGTCATTTTCTCCTCCTTGGAGTTTGATTTTGGTTCTGGGGGCTCTTCAAGCTCCTCCTTTTTGAACCCATGCATTCTTTGGTCGTTATATTACTTTCTTGGAAAGTTTTGTTTCTTTTGGCCATGTCTTCTGCCAGAAGAGTCTCTGAATTATCTACTCTTTTTTGTGAGTCTCCTTTTCTGATTTTGCATCAGGATAAGGCGGTGCTGTGAACTTCTTTTGAATTTTTTCCTAAGGTTGTGAATTCTAACAACATTAGTAGAGAAATTGTGGTTCCTTCATTATGTCCTAATCCTATGAATTCTAAGGAGAAATCATTGCATTCTTTGGATGCTGTTAGAGCTTTGTAATATTATGTTGAAGCTACTAAGTCTTTCTGAAAGACTTCTAGTCTATTTGTCATCTTTTCCGGTTCTAGAAAAGGCCAGAAAACTTCTGCCATTTCTTTGGCATCTTGGTTGAAATCTTTATTTCATCATGCTGAGTCGGGTAACACTCCGCCTCAAAGGATTACAGCTCATTCTACTAGGTCAGTTTCTACTTCCTGGGCGTTTAGGAATGAAGCTTCGGTTGATCAGATTTGCAAAGCAGCAACTTGGTCCTCTTTGCATACTTTTACTAAATTCTGCCATTTTGATGTGTTTTCTTCTTCTGAAGCAGTTTTTGGTAGAAACGTACTTCAGGCAGTGGTTTCAGTTTGAATCTTCTGCTTATGTTTTTCCATTAAAATTTTATTCTGGGTGTGGATTATTTTCAGCAGGAATTGGCTGTCTTTATTTTATCCCTCCCTCTCTAGTGACTCTTGCGTGGAAAGATCCACATCTTGGGTAATCATTATCCCATACGTCACTAGCTCATGGACTCTTGCTAATTACATGAAAGAAAACATAATTTATGTAAGAACTTACCTGATAAATTCATTTCTTTCATATTAGCAAGAGTCCATGAGGCCCGCCCCTTTTTTGTGGTGGTTTTGATTTTTTTGTATAAAGCACAATTATTCCAATTCCTTATTTTATATGCTTTCGCACTTTTTTCTTATCACCCCACTTCTTGGCTATTCGTTAAACTGAATTGTGGGTGTGGTGAGGGGTGTATTTATAGGCATTTTAAGGTTTGGGAAACTTTGCCCCTCCTGGTAGGAATGTATATCCCATACGTCACTAGCTCATGGACTCTTGCTAATATGAAAGAAATGAATTTATCAGGTAAGTTCTTACATAAATTATGTTATTTCAAATGCTTCCCTTCAAGATCAAACTGGGAACAAAGATTTCAGGTTTCTCTGTTCTTGCGCGCAGAGCTTTAGCCTTATGGTTAAAACCTTGGTCTGCGGATGTATCCTCTAAGTCTAAGCTTCTAGCAATTCCTTATAAGGGAAAAGCCTTGTTTGGACCTGACTTGATGGAAATAATTTCTGATATTTTGGGAGGTAAGGGTTATCTTCTCCCGCAGGATAAGAGAAATAAACAGAAGGGACGTCCGAGTAATTTTCGTTCCTTTCGAAATTTCAAGGGAAATTCTTCCGCTTCCAAGCAGGAACAGTCTAAGCGGAAACAATCCAAGGTGCCTACTATTGTATCAAAGACAGCATGAAGGGCATGCCCCTGATCCGGGACCGGATCTTGTAGGGGCCAAACTTTCCTTCTTCGCTCAGGCTTGGGCTCGAGATGCTCCGGATCCCTGGGCTGTAGACATAGTGTCCCAGGGATACAAACTGGAGTTCAAAAGTTTTCCTCCCAGAGGCAGGTTTCTGCTTTTAAGATTATCTGTAGACCAGACAAGAAGCGAGGCTTTCTTACACTGTGGGAGTAATAGTTCCTGTTCCGATACAGGAACAGGGTCTGGGCGGGCTGATGGTGGCGGCAATGGACATCATCCAGTTTGCTCGGTTCCACTTCAGACCTCTGCAGTTAAACATGCTTAGACAATGGAATGGAGATTATGCGGATTTGTCTCCACTAATACTATTGGAGCAGGAGACAAGGGATTTTCTTCTATGATGGTTGTCTCAGGATATTTTCTCCCAGGGGACCTGCTTTGCAGACCCTCTTGGGTAATGTGACAACAGTTTCCAGCCTTCTAGGATGGGGAGCGGTCTGGGGCTCCCTAAAGGCTCAGGGAGTCTTCTGTCTATAAAAAACATTCTGGAGCTGAGAGCGATCTTCAATGTTCTTCTGGCCTGGCCCTAGTTGGCCTCGACCCAATTTATCAGGTTCCAGTTGGAGTTCCCTAGCAATGACAGAGGTAGCCAAGATAATTCGGTGGGCGGAGACCCACTCTTGATGTCTGACGATCCACATCCCAAAGGTGGACATCTGAGAGGCGGTTTTCGTAATTAGGCAGACCTTTTTTCCGGTGGAGTGAGAACAGCCGGAAGTGTTTTTCCAATCTCATTTTCAAATGCGGTCAGTTGCAGTTGGATTTCTTGGCTTCTCGACAGAATGTCAAACTTCTGTGGTACAGGTCAGAAAATCGGAGTATTGCACCTTTTCTTTCAGATCTTATGAAGTGTACTTCTTTTCGTCTCTCTTCTGCCTCTGAGATGTTGGAACGGAGTGCCAAATCTATGGTCTATAATTTGGTAAGAAGAGCCATGTGGCTTCGCACTGGTAGGCTGATCCTGGCTCTAAAGCTAATCTGTTAAATCTACATTTCTTTTGTAAAATGATGATGGTCCACAGTCCTTTATAGCATATGGGATATATTTCCTGCCACTAGGAGGAGATCAAGAACATCAATCAGATGTTAAAATCCCTACAACCTCCCTTCTCTCTTAGTTTTGTTCTTGGCCTCGTAGGAGAAGGTTGAGAATATAGGCATCTCCAGCTGCTTGCTTATGGATTTAAATTTGGGAGCTCAGACCAATGTGAGACCCAGAGTCCCTGTTAATTATCATTCTCAAAGCAGACAGAAGAGAAACTTCACAGCAGCTGAATGATACAAGTACATAGGAATACACTGTTGTGTGCAGTATTTCCCTATGTGACTTCAACCATAGCTACCCTCAGGTGTTGCGGGGACTTGTCCTTAGTCTCCTCCTGTGGGACACAGGTATTTCCTCAGGTATCCTCTGCAGTACATGTACCAGCACTGGATGGGCTCTCAATTGTGTACAGCTTCTTTGTAGCTGGTAGTTTTCAGTGGAGGGGTGTTTGTCAGGTAAGTGCTACACACTCACATAGCGTGCAAGCTATTTGTGCATACTCGTATGTATAATGCAGCCAAAAGGAGATATATATATATATATATATCTCTAATACAGCACACACACTTATGTTCAGAAGAGTGTAATAATACAAATATGGCTCTGTACAAATAACGGTTCACTCTATACCCCACAGTAATAATTAATATGCTCAGGTTGCTATAATACTGGGTTGTTTAATTGTAGGTTCCCTTGTTAGATCAGTGTAACAGCCATAGCGAAAGTAACAAGCAGGGAGAAACAACTCTCAAGACCAGCGGGTAAATCCGGAAATCAAATGTCAACACTGTATACAAAGAAGTTTTTACCTTTGTGCTCCTGTATGGAGCGTTACCTTTTCACCATAGAATGGTCCCAATCACCGGTCTCACAGCTTTCTCAACCGGTTCTACGATTCGCAGGAGGGCGATACGTCCTAGGAGACTTGTTTGTTTAATCCGGATCCAACCGAAGCAGTCTGAGTGGTTGATGGAGGAGTAAATTTAGTTGCAATTTCTTAACGATTTCCCGAACGCTATCAAATTTCAAACAAGAAATTGCAGGCTGTACATTTGAGAGCAATTAAAATCCAAAAGTTTTATTTAGAACATCTTTAAAAGGAAAAGTTTCCAAAGCACACACAAGTGTTTACATACAACCTCAGCACACAGTAGCTGCCTCCGACGCTTTTCCTGCTTAGAACAAACACTTCATCAGGGATAAACAGCTAAATTCCCTGTGAAAATGTAAACCTTCTTTCATTAACCCCTTCCTGTGCAAACATTAGATGAGCCAATAGACGCCTTAGTATAGATAGAATAACATAATGTTATACTCTGATAGGGGTTATATACAAAATGCAAATATAAAGGTAATAATGTCATAAAATGTATATATTGTAACCAGAATACATCGTTCTCATACTACTAATAAAGAAAAATAAATAACGATATATTTACAAGCATCAAATTTAACCATCATAACAAGTAGATATTGTGTGAATTAATATATAAATAATGAATTGTATATTTTATAGTTTATAAGGTCAATCCTGGGGGGAAATACAATTGGTGTTTATATTACCAATGTAAAAAACGACTAAATATCTATATAAGAGTATATTAACCTCTTAAGGACATATGACGGAATTTTTCCGTCATAAAACAATTGAGCAAACAGAAAGCTGTGTCCTTAAAGGGTTAATGACCGAATGTAATTTATTTCCATCAAAAAGGTATAACATTAAATTCTCAAATATGTTAGATATAAGAAAGATATCGAAATATGCATAAACATATATTAAGAGAATAGTACTTGTGTAGTGCATAGATCAGTAGCTATTTACTGTTTAAGAGTGTTTAGTTAAACTCCTATAAACAATTTGAGGTCCCAAATTTTGTTAATTCCTTTTGGGTAACCCGTTTGCAATTTATGTATCCATAGGGCTTCTTTTTTGTTCAACTTAGCCAATCTATTACCTCCTGTAATGCGTTAAGGAACCCAATCAATAGCCTGAAATTCAAGCAGGGACAGAATATATTTCTATGCTGCTTCATGAAAATCACTTCCTGACCTGTGTTTTGCAAAATGTTTTGCCACAGGGGTTTTTGGTTCATCTGCCTCCCATATGCGGTCCTTCAGGGGTCTAGTGGTACGACCTGTGTATTGGTAACCACACAACTTGCAGGAGATAAGATAAACCACAAAACTTGCGGCACATGTTAAATGATGATAAATCCTGTATTCACATTTTGTCTGTTTAGAGGCAAAAATATCCCCCACTTTCATGTGATAACAGCATTTACAAGGTTTAACACCACATTTGTATGAACCATTTTTCCTACTAAGCCATTTTTTTGTATGAGTCTGAGAACTGGATAAATGTTTGCTTACAAAATTGCCTATGGTTTTAGCCCTTCTTGATATACATTGTACTCCCTGAGAAGTTATATCCATTAGGGAAGGTTCTTTACTCCAAATAAGTAGATATCTTTTCACAATATTACACACCTTGCAGAATTGGTTACTATATTGAGTAGAGACACAATATTTTTATCACTCAAGATATCTTTAGGTCTATCATCTAGGAGATTTTCTCTGTCCATAGATCTCACTTCTGTTAAAGATTCTATTAGGTTATTTTCCTTGTAACCTCTCTAGTAGGTGATTTTTTTAAGGCATGAGCATGTTTATCATAATCCCTTAAATTGGTACAATTTCTGCAGAGCCTCATGAATTGTCCCTTAGGGTTCACTTTTTTTCAGATGATTGGGATGATGGGAATCAGACCTAAGGATTGTGTTCCCAGCAATGCCTTTCCTATAAGCTTCTGTAAGCAAAAGATTATTTGTACAATCTATCTTAATGTTAAGATCTAAAGAAGTAATGTTATCTTTTGCCCAAGTATTGGTAAATTTAAGGTTCCTACTATTGTCATTAAGTTTTTTTGACAAAATTCTCCAGTTGTTCAATGTCTCCCTGCCACACAATCAAGACATCATCAATAAATCTAGTATAAAACATGATGTTGTCCTTATAGTCATTCATTTCACCAAATATTTTAAAGATCTCAAAGTATCCAAGATATATATTTACATATGAGGGGGCAAATTTCGCCCCCATTGCTGTACCATGATTTTGCAAATATATCTTATTCTCAAAAACAAAATAATTATCAGTAATAATTTGACCAGGTCCACCAAATAACTAATAAAAACAACATCAAAGTCTGTATATAATTTAAGTATTTCTTCCAAAGCTAACAGCCCCTGATTGTGAGGTATGCATGAATATAAGGACACAACATCAATCGTAAGTAATAGATATGTATCTTTCCAAGGAAAATTATTAAATTTTCTCAACAGTTGTTTAGTGTGTCTTAAATATTCAGGCATGCCTTTCACAATGGGTTGAAGAAATCCATCAAACCACTCTCCCAGTCTTTCACCTAGAGTGCCTATGGTGGAAATAATTGGCCTTCCAGTGGGGTTAGAGAGGCTATTGTGAATCTTCGGCAGGTGTTTAAATGTGGAGACAGTGGGAAACTTAAATCTGCAGTTTTCTTATCAAAGATCCCCAAGCTTACACCTTCTTGTAGTATCTTTTCAAGATCATTAACAAATTTAGACTTAGGATTGAATGGTAAAGGTTTATAAGTATCATGGTCACTTAATTGTTTATTAGCCTCATTAATGTGGGTGTCTCTATCTAGTATCACTTTGTCGGAATTAGTAATGACTATATTCTCATTTTTCTGAAGTTCTTTCAGTGCCTTCCATTCTGTGTTAGTTAGGTTACTAGATATTTTTACCCTATGAGGTTGGGTGTTTAACTTAGTTAGCTCTTGTTTAACTATAGTGTGAAAGAGTTCTATAGTGTCTCCCCTAGATTGTGAAGGGTAAAAATATTTATTAGTGCAACTTTTATTCCCCTTAGGGATGCAAAGGTTAGCTTCATTATGTCCAAGACTCTCTCTGTTAAGGAAAGCCAAGTCTGTTACATCACATAATACCTTAAAATCTAGGTTTTCTATATCAGGAAGAGAGATGTTATTTAGAAAATTTCTATGTTCAGGAATAATTTCAGCATAATCATCTATATCAAAAACTGCTTTCTTAAAGTGACCTTTCTCATTAATTTTTAAGATCTAGCAAAGTACTGAATAAATCAAAATCACTAGAGGGAGCATATCTATACAAGACCTTTAGATAATACAATGTACTGTTCTTTAGAGAGTACCAGACTGGATAAATTCATCACATTCTGTCTTTCTAGTTTTCCCCATTTTTTTGCTTTCCTGTTGGCTCTGCTGGGATATCTCTGTGTTGATGTGTGTGGAACCTGATCAGATGTACTGTTCAGGGGTCCTGTCATGTATGCAGAAGCGCCATCTTTTGTTACCAATTCTGATAGCAATTTTCAGCCAGAGTTTTCTTTAGGTCTGGCTCCTAGTTCTTTTTCTGTCTAGATTTGTCTCTCAGTATGGATCTTGGCTTCAACTTCTGTGTCAGTATTTGCCATTACATTCTGTATGCCATCAGTGGAATAATCAGAACTCATGCTGCTCTCACTGAAAGTGACTTTCCTTGGTCCAGTATTTTTCCTCCTGTTACGGGACTTTCCTTATTTATTTTTGTTAGAACCCCCATTGCTGGTGTTCCAGTTATAAACTACATCCAACTCATAATCCTTGCAATCCCTATGGTATTTAATATTGTTTCTCTCTGTTATTTCCTTATCAAGTTTACCAAGGGTTTCATTAAACTGTTTATCATATGCTTCATATTTGCTGTCTCCCTTCTCGGTATTAATTTTTTCTTGTAGCTCTGTTAGTTACCTGAGTAAATTTTTTCTATATTTTTTCTTTTTATTCAATAGTTTATTCATAAGGATTAACGAGCATTTGGTAAGGGTCTCGTTCCAAACATTCATGAACTCCTTATCAGCTCCTTCATTTGCAGGATACTTTTTCATCCTGAGTCCTCTTGGAATCTTATTTTTTATCAATATAAAGCTGTAAAAATTAAATCTCCCACCATAGCCTCAATTCTTTGATGCTTGATTTTTCTTTGTTAGCGAACAATGTTCATATGTCTCCTTGTTTGCTGTCTTGGGTTGTGATGCTTTTTATAAGACTCTCTAATTAGGTACGCCTCTGTGCAATATATATAAAAAATATATAAAAGAATCTTGGATAAAGGAGGAAGCGTAGTTATATGACCAATTGATATGTACCTAAAGGGAACATACAAACAACTGAAAGATAGCTCATTGCTTCAATGGATTGTATCCAAGTTTTTATAGCATAACTAAAGAAAATACTAATATTATTGAAACAGCCAAAAACTACAATATAATAACAGCCAAAGAATATAATTTTAACAAATATCCAACCCAACAATAGCTACTTTCTGATTCCCAAAATCAACAAAGATAAAAACCATCCACCAGGCCGCCCAATCGTATCAGGCATTAATAGTATTACGGAAAAGGCAAGTCAATCTGTTGACTATAGACTAAGGGAATATCTTCCATAAATAGCATCATGTATACAGGATACCATTGATGTGTTAAAACAGTTGGAAAACACGTGTTAACTCTTCTACCTGGCTGGTAACTGCAGATGTGGAGTCCTTATATACTAGTATCAACCATGAATTGGGTTTAAAAGCAAACTTTTTTTATTTTTTATAAATGCGATCAGATGAAGATCAACTACATGATCAGTTTATTCTCAGACTATTGAGTTTTGTTCTGAACCATCATTTTTTTATTTGACTATGACTTCTACCTCGAAACCCATGGTACAGCACTGGGAATAGCCTGTGCCTCTACGCATGCCAACCTATTTCTAGGCTGGTGGGAGCAGAATTTCCTCCCAGATACAAATACAGAATTTATGAACAACATACCTTTTTGGATACGCATCATAGATGATGTGCTCTTCCTATGGGAAGGCACTAAAGATGAGTTGGATAAATTCTTATAACATCTTAACCGTCAAACTAATATATGAAGTTAATAAGCAAACCATAACAGTCATAGATCCTAAGATTACGAAAATCCCAGAGGGTTTACTAAATATGGATGTTTACAGAAAAAAAAGACAGCAATAAATAGCATTTTGCATAGGTCAGACGCCCATGCCCCAAATACAATCAGAGCATTACCAACAGGGGAATTTTTGTGCATGAGACAAAAAAAAAAAAGTAAGAGGAAAGGAACTCAGAGAGATTTAATTTTGAGAGAATACAACAAGAGATCAATAAAAAGGCTGAATATAGAGCAAGATCAATCCCCAGACATGAACTATTGAAGAAAAAAAAGCAAGAATATCCTGGAGGAGGTCAGATTAACTTCAACCTTCTATCCACAAAAGAATAATAGGGGGCGCCCTTGAGAACACACTAAGTGAATTTTACAGATAAAACTAGTTTCAAATAAATACTACATATACAGATAGATCTATATAAGGGTATATATAGATAGATAAAATATCACACCATGTAATACACCTATTGGTACTAATGAATACAAAATAAGGTAGAGTTAGCACACAATAATCAAGGGACTATTGGATATCACCCAGAGGAATGAATCTTGATAGTAGAATACAGAGGCAGCAATCTGTGGTGGTCCAGGCCAGGATCCAATTACAGCAATCTAAAACAACAAATAAGAACAGATGCGCCACATGGCCCAATATTGCAGGTTCCAGAGAATAATAAATCTGCTAGATAATTGCACTCACATGTATTGAAGCACCTCAGATGGTGCAAATGACACAGTCTGGGATCTATAACATTCACCCAGCAGACCGACCTCCCGAATTGATACAGGGTCTGTATAAGATATAAAGCACAAAAAAGCCTATATGGCCTAGTATTGTATGGCTAGAGTAATACCACACTAGTAAGATATAAGATTTAGACTCACATTTGATGAAGCATCTCCAATGATGCTATAGAGGCAGGCTGGGATTAATTCAGTCACCCAACAGACTTAATACCATGGCATACAGCATACAACAGTCCTCTTTGTTGGTCTATAGGTCAGTGATATCCTCAGAAAATAGCCAATTCTCAGGCAGCAAGTGTTTTAGTAAAAGTTAAAATCACTTTAATAAAATGTAGAATAATTGCGACGCGTTTCTCAGTCCCAGACTGTTTCCTCAGGCATAATAAAATAGTTTACAAACACTTGCTATATATACCTAATCAAACCAATTACCATAATTGATAACACTTGCTGTGGGTGTAGTCTATGACATCATTAGTATCCTAGCTACTGATATATTTTGTCAACAAATGTAAACACAATTTATATGTTATAAATCAAAAAATGCACATCAAAACTTGCAATGCATAGATTAATCACAGACAGATTTAAACAACATAAATATATACAAAATTATAAAAACGATTTGTATTTTCCTTTATATCCATTGAAACTTGTGGTAAATAGCTTAATCATAGATGATCACTGTTTCTATACCATCAGGCCCATTTATCAAGCTCCGTATGGAGCTTGAAGGGCCGTGTTTCTGGCGAGTCTTCAGACTCGCCAGAAACACAAGTTATGAAGCAGCGGTCTAAAGACCGCTGCTTCATAACCCTGTCCGCCTGCTCTGAGCAGGCGGACAGGAATCGCCGGAAATCAACCCGATCGAATACGATCGGGTTGATTGACACCTCCCTGCTGGCGGCCGATTGGCCGCGAGTCAGCAGGGGGCGGCGTTGCACCAGCAGCTCTTGTGAGCTGCTGGTGCAATGTTAAATGCGGAGAGCGTATTGCTCTCCGCATTTAGCGAGGTCTTGCGGACCTGATCCGCAGTGTCGGATCAGGTCCGCAAGCCCTTTGATAAATGGGCTCCCATATCTGAACTGAGTATGTATATGTTATACATCTTGGTCGTTTATACTCTATTACTTGTTTTGCTATTTCTTTTTTGATATGCCATCCCTAACTGGCATTGCCCCAATATGATTACTAGTTAGGAGTCTGTGCACTTTTATTTCTTTTTTTAGGCGTTTGTGTTAAAGCCGAAATTTATCCAACTTTTGGATCTGATGTTAAGCTAACTTGCGATCTCATATAGAGGACAAATGCCTACCACGGAGTGACTTAAATGATAACAAGCTTTCTGTTTATTTAGAGTATAAAAGATCACTTATTTTGTTTTATTTCAAACGCCAGCTGAACTTCTAAGTGGTGTGTGTACAGCGCTAGTGCGCATGTCACTAGCGTTGCCATGGATACCAAAGCCCTATTCAGCTCCACGTTATGCGTATGAGAACGCTGTTGGTAATAGGATAATGTGATCCTATAGGTGAGGTTAGCTATTGGCTTATTCCGTCAAAGGGCGTTAGTTAGCCCTATCATTCTGTAAAAATCAATACCATACTCGCTACAGACCATGTTATAACATAGTCATACGGCCATGCTCCACCCACAGTCAACATACACAACCCTGTCAGGGTGAGAGACATTAGTGGCGATCAGTAGTTGATCTACATTAAATGCCATAAACATAATAAATATACAAATAATAACATAGTGATATGTATAATGTATGTGATAAATGCATATACATTTCTAGTAATCTAAAGTGCTATATCTTAATGATAAAACTAAATATATATTCTTAATGAATCTAAATAAATATTCCAGGGGAATATATAATAATAAGACTTAATATAAGTGTATCTGATAGTGTCATTCTTCCATAAACTATAGATCATATGCTACTCCTATTCTTCTGGATGTTGCAATTCTTATGAGGATCTCAAAAATATATTCATATCAACTATACTATAAATAACATATACAACACTACCTAGATAATATTAATGTATAACCAAATAATATAATATATTAATCAAGTATATTATTCAAGTATATTAGATGAGTGTATAAGGATATAGCAATATAACCTAGTAATGTCATAATATGACCAGCTATGTGTTAAAGTGTGTGTTTAGAAAATATAAGATAATAATTAATAAAATATCTTATAATGTGATAATTAAAAATTATATAATCCATATGAGTGTTCACAAGTGATGTCGTAAGTGTGTATTAAATATAAATGTATATGTGAGAGTCTAATAGTATGCTGTGTAGACTACATAGAACTGTTTATAATGTTGAATATTAAATCAATTAAACTTATATGGTAAGAATAATAGATCATCAGAGGTCAAAGGCTGCTAGGTCTACGCACTCATTCAGACCCTCAGGAACTAGAGTATGTAACTTATGTATCCAAAATGTTTCTTTACGGCGTAGAGTGAGCATAGGATTGTGACTATTTAGTGGTACTTGTTCTATAGGTAATATATGGACTGATTTTGAACCACCTTTATACGCATAAGCACAATGCCTTGATAAGCTATGTTTGAGGAATTTTCTTTTGATGTTATATTTGTGTTCACTCCATCTCCTCTTAATGGTTCGAAAGTTTTGTTCTGAACCATCATTTTTTTTTATTTAACTATGACTTCTACCTCGAAACCCATGAAACAGCACTGGGAATAGCCTGTGCCTCTACGCATGCCGACCTATTTCTAGGCTGGTGGGAGCAGAATTTTCCCCCAGATACAAATACAGAATTTATGAAAAACATACCTTTTTGGATACGCTTCATAGATGATGTGCTCTTCATATGGGAAGGCACTAAAGATGAGCTGGATAAATTCTTATAACATCTTAACCATCAAACTAATATATGAAGTTAATAAGCAAACCATAACAGTCATAGATCTTAAGATTACGAAAATCCCAGAGGGTTTACTAAATATGGATGTTTACAGAAAAAAAAGACAGCAATAAATAGCATTTTGCATAGGTCAGACGCCCATGCCCCAAATACAATCAGAGCATTACCAACAGGGGAATTTTTGTGCATGAGACAAAAAAAAAAGTAAGAGGAAAGGAACTCAGAGAGATTTAATTTTGAGAGAATACAACAAGAGATCAATAAAAAGGCTGAATATAGAGCAAGATCAATCCCCAGACATGAACTATTGAAGAAAAAAAAGCAAGAATATCCTGGAGGAGGTCAGATTAATTTCAACCTTCTATCCACAAGCGAAATAAATTCATGGAATCCTACTACTGGTACATATTAAAATCAGATCCTGTATTATCCCAAATTATAGGAGATAAAGTACAAGTAGGATATAGATTAGCAAAAAATCTTAAGGACTTTGTTAGTCCAAGCCACTTTAAAGGTTTGAAAACAGGTAGCACAGGTTCCTTCAAATGTGGGACCTGCAGTACATATAGTTTCATGATCAAAACACAAGAAATTAAAGATCAATTTGGTAAATGCCATAAAATCAATGCATATATCAATTGTCAAACGAAAGGTGTGATCTATGCAATGAATCTATGTAGGCATGACAACCAGAAAAATCAGAACTAGACTACAAGAACATTTAAGAAACATTAAAAATACAACCGAAGATCAAAGAGGGCAAAAGGATCACATAAGTTGCAAGACACTTCTTGCTATCCGATCGTTCCAAACAATCAGATCTAAAATGTTTTGGGATTCAAAAAATAGAACTGGGAATAAGAGGAGGTGATATTGAAAAAGTACTACTGCGTGCTGAAAGCAGATGTATGTTTTTTTTTTTTTACTCAATTCAGTTCAGCCATTTGGGCTAAATGAACAAAATAACTTAGTTGCATACCTATAAGTTGAAGCTAGGCACTAGTTGAGTAAGAACACACTACTCTAGACACAAGAAGCATGATATTCTACCTATAAGATTAGACATGTTCTAGATGGATTGATCCAATAATACACATGATACTGTGAGTCTCTCAAAAGAATAGAGCAATACAAGTAATTGTTAATATTACTGAGACTATCATAATTTGTTTATAACTATAGTGTCCAAGTATACATACATATTAATTACGAAATTACTGTTCATAACATTCCCCAGAATACTTAAAACGTTAAGGATAAGGTCACACGACAAGCAATATACATTTGATTCATATTACACACGTATACTGACCTTTTAATATTTCTAATACTATATTCACATCACAGAATCAATAAGACACTTATCACTTTTACCACTTTAATACAAAAGTTGGCAAACATTTCTTTATTTTTCACTTTCTCACTAGTTTTCAAGTATAATCTTTAGTATACATAACCCTCTATTGTCACTTTAGTTCACATTATTTAATAAATATTTTATGAATCATATAGCACTTTATTGATTGAACAGAGCAGGTAATAATTTTAGATCACACAACACTAAGTAGGTAATATTATCACTTTAATGTAGATAGTTAAAGAGTCCGCGATTATAGTGTCATAGTTATAACAATCCTTTCATATAATTCGTATATTGGTATAAGTCAACAATTGACTCTAAAATAAAAAGCAATGGAGATTAAATGGTATATTTTAAATCATGATCATATTGGGAGGTTTCTTACCTTCACTGGGTCGGGTGGACCCAGTCTCGGCAAACACAGAGGGTGCAGCAGTCCTTCTCGGCATCCCACATGGAGGGATGCTGAGATCCATCTGGATAGCAGCTGCAGCTCTCTAGGCGTGCATGGTCGCGCGCTGCCTAGATTTAAAGGGCCATTTCCTGATTGTAGGAACTCCCACCTAGCGTGAGAGATCCTATAAAAGCTCACTCAGCTCATACCTGTGTATGCTCACCTTGCTCCAGGGAACAAGCATACTTACCTTGATACTTGTGTATGCTTACCTTGCTCCTGAGACCAAGCATACCTACCTTGATACCTGTGTATGCTCACCTTGCTCCAGGGAACAAGCATACTTACCTTGATACCTGTGTATGCTCACCTTGCTCCAGGGAACAAGCATACTTACCTTGATACCTGTGTATGCTTACCTTGCTTCTGAGACCAAGCATACTTACCTTAATACCTCTGTCTGCCCTTCATGCTTCTGAGAACCAAAGCATACTTACCTGATACCTGTATGTGGTATGCGCTCCTTGCCTTTGAAATCAAACATACATACCTTTATCCCACGTATGCTCACCTGGATATTGAAAGTCAAGCAGAATAACCTGATACTGGTGTATGCTCACCCTGTTCCTGAAGCTGTGTCTACCTGGTATCCCGTAACAGTCTCACCAACAGTACCCGCTGGGTATACTGTGCCTGCTGAGAAATCAGTGTCTACCATACCAGTGACAGCCTTCTTCAAACCTGCTGTACCCACCCGGTATCCTGTGACAATCTCACTAACAGTACCCCCTTGGTATCCTGTGCCTGCTGAGAAATCTATGTCTACCATACCAGTGTCAACCTTCTTCAGATCAGCTGTCCCTGCTGTACCTAATAGGTATTCTGTGTTACTCTCACCTTTTGACTACTCTAATCAAACACCAGTGTATTATGGACTTTGTTTCTGCAAAAAGACTTTTAGTGATTAGCATAAGGCCTCTTCTGTGAACTTCAATCTGCACTACCTACTGTTCCTTTTATTTATCAAACAGTAAAGCTTTCAAGAAAGACTTTCATTGTTCTGTGTATCTGTTGCTGTCTTCTAACAGAATAGCAAACGTATCAGAACAGCAAACGGAAGTGACGTTCCATCAGCTGTCTGATTAAAAATACCCACCGCACATGCGCTCCTGTGAAGCCTGCACATCACATCACAGCCCATCCAATTCTATATTAGTGCGGCCGCGTACACTAACAATAGAGCCATCAGATTGTTGCATACTTATTAGAGTGCATGCGTCTACAATCTCTCTCTCTCTCTCTCTCTCCTCTCTCTCCTCTCTCTCCTCTCTCTCTCTCTCTCTCTCTCTCTCATGGGTTTTGTTGTGCAGGCTTTGGAGGAGCGCGTGCGTGGTGTGTATTTTTGATCAGACATCTGACAGAATGTCACTTCCATTTGCTGAACTGATATGTTTGCTATTCTGTTAAAACACCTACATTCTGAGTTTCACACACCCAAACCCTCAGACATATTCAATTCAAATACAAAAATGTTGTTACCATAATTAGTCTTTAATATGCAATATACAATCTTGTCTAAGTAGCCTCATGAATAAGGATGGCTAAGATCACAAGCAGATTCGTCAAACATGATGACGTCTAGGAAGGTGGTGTGGTTATTACGATACATACGTAATAAAAAGAGGCCAAAGACGTGGCGTGTACCCTTTGAAAAAGCCGGCAACAGCAAAACATGTGAGGGATTTGATGAGTCAATGGTAAGTCTTGTATTTTAATCAGCCATTTGATGAAAACTTTCTATTAACCGCATTCACTTAGAACTATATCTGAATTTCTGAGTTACGTTAAGAGGAGGGCTCTGATATTTACTTATGGGGATCAATTTTATATAGGCTAATTAGCGATTTGGTATCAGTCGCTGGGCACATTAGTAACCATTTATTAACAATGAGCTATTGACTGGTCAGGCATAGTTAATATATTTGGGATTTCTAGAATTTAAACTGTTGCTATTATTCTTAAGACAATCAGGAACCGAGTATAACCCTGTGTGGCATGAAAATAGCAGTTTTTATATATACATATTCTAAGCATCTGGTAATTGTATCTAAACTGATATATATAGATTTGTAACAACTCAGCTGGGCAATAATTCAAGTGTTATAAAACTTCAGTAGTAACAAGCGTTACGATAGCCAATTTGATTATATATTTTCTGTGCTACCTTAGTCAATTGGAGACTTCAGGAGAGAATTTTGTGTTAGATGCTTCCTAATTTCAGATCGATACTAATACAATTAGGCGGTATCAATTCAATGCTACTAGTTGAGGCATAGAATACTATGAGGTAGATTTACTAAGCAGCGAATGCTGCATCCTCCGACAATCGTTTCAGGCTTGCTCAAATCAGCCAATAGAATTTAAGCAGCTCTCATCCTTTTGGCTGATTTGAATTTTTCAGCCAATAGGAATGCAACAGTACTCCAATATAAAAGGGGGACCATGCATTAAAGCTTCAGTGTGCGGCGGTGATTGCATGAAGAGGAGGCTCTGGATGTCGTCATCGCCACCGGTCCTGGTCAGCTCCGCGCCACCACAGCTCTGCACCACCGGGATGAAGATAGAGGATGCCCCCGCGATGGAGGAAGATGTTGCTGCCTGGATGAAGACTTCTTGCCACCTGGATGAAGATGGATGTCCGGACTTCAGGAACTGTGAGTAGATTTTCTGGGATTAGTGTTAGGTCTTTTTTTATTTTTATGGGTGTTTTTTTTTTTTGTTTTTTTTTTAGATTAGGGCTTTTTTTATTTTAATGGGCACAAAAGAGCTGATTGCCCTTTTAAGTGCAATGTCCATACAAATGCCCCTTTAGGGGCAATAGGTAGCTTAGGGTTTTTTTAGGCTTAGATTTTTATTTTGGGGGGTTGGTTGGGTGGGGGGGGGGACTTTGTAATTTTATTATGTAAAAGAGCTGTTTAACTTTGGGCAATGCCCTACAAAAGGCCATTTTAAGGGCTATTGGTAGTTTGATGATCCAACAAACATAAACTCCATGGCACCTTATATTTAACAAAATGTATTATGCTTCTTCTCTCATAGAGGTACAAAAGTGTTTCAGCAACATTTCGGGAGGATGTCCCTTAATCATGCTAATGGGTCTCATCTGTTAGATGCACTTTATAGGCCTTCACATTAACCAATTCAATGCTCATACAAAATATCTTACACTGCTTACTAATGCCATTTAGTGGTTATATATCATATTATTACAATGAGTATAAATGTGAATATAAAAACAATAAAACATTTACCTATGTACATTAAAGTTAGAAAATATTATCCTGTTCACTATTGTTTAATTTTATTATATATGCAAACTACAGAAATACCTTTAGGTCAAGCTCTCTATTAATCCCTTTTGGCATCAATGCATCCAATTTATGAACCCAAAAGGACTCTTTTTGCTTTAGTATTAGTTCTCTGTTTCTCCTTCTTAGCCTATCTACACCATCAATAATTTGCCACCTCATTTGGCTGATGTTGTGGCCCACCTCTAAGAAATGACATGATACTGGGACTTCCCTATCCTTACATCTACTGTTAGACCTGTGTTGACTCATCCTATCTCGGGTCTAACATTAGATGTTCATGAATTTGATGCATTGATGTCAAAAGGGATTAATAGAGAGCTTGACCTAAAGGTATTTCTGTAGTTTGTATATATAACAAAATTAAAGAATAGTGAACAGGATAATATTTTCTGTCCTTAATGTACATAGGTAAATGTTTTGTTTTTATATTCACATTTTTACTCGTTGTAATAATATGATATGTAACCACTAGGTGGCATTAGTAAGCTGTGTAAGATATTTTGTATGAGCATTGAATGGGTTAATGTGAAGGCATATAAAGTTCATCAAACAGATGAGGTCCATTAGCATGATTAAGGGACATCCTCCCGAAACGTTGCTGAAACACTTTTGTACCTCCATGAGATAAGAAACATAATTCATTTTGTTAAATATAAGGTGCTGTTGAGTTTTTTTGTTGGAGTTTTAAGGGGTTAGCAGTCCCCCTTTTTCCATGTGCACCTGAAACTCTACCTGGGTACTGTACACTTTTCTTGGAGGTAGTTTATTAATAGATTAGGCAGTGTTTTTATTTTGGAGTGGCTTTTTTGTTTTTATATGGCTATTAGATTAGGTTTAATTTTTATTATCTTGGATAATTTTGTTTATTATTTTTTGCAATCTTAGTGTTTTTTATTTTTCGTAATTTTAGTGTTTTTTGTAATAGATTATTTTTAATTTTTGTAATTTAGTGGGGTTTTTATGTAATGTTAGGTTGTTTTTTTCAAAAGAGATAGTTGCGGCTGCACAGCTCCCGGAGTTCTCTACCGAAGTCTGTCCCGGGTATATGACGTCACCCGCTGTAGCGGAAGCAAATGTCTCTGTGGTAAGTCTTCGATTCAGGGAAAGGTGCAAAGCTCAGAGGTGCGGGAACCAACCGCACATACTAGTACAAGAAAAACGGAGGAGCTGCACAAAAGTTCAAATATCATGAAGCAAATTTATTGCATACAGATGAACGATACAAACATAGCAAAAGGTGTCTGACGCGTTTCCCGCCCTCTAGTGGCGCTTCATCAGAGACATAATGAGCATGTACACAACCTATCCTTATATCAGGTAATACCTGCCCACACTCTTGCCCACATATACCTAAATTCAAAACATAAAAATAAAATACAGTGAAAAACAAAAGCAAGTGTGTATATAAAAACAGAACAAGATACATCTCATTTACAGTGCTGTCCCTGTACTAGTACACAACATTCTATTAAGGAATCCGGCCATTATGAGCAATGTTGTTCAAGAGTAAAGAAAATAGAAAAACTTAATAAAGTCAAAGAGAAAACCTTATATGTATATATTACAAAAACAAAGAACAAAAACAGAAAAATGGATAATTCAAACAATTCAGGCAAATCAAACATTAAAGGGACACTCCAAAAAGATTTTTTCTCCCAATTTACTCAGAGGGCCCCTATTATATCTGCTAAAGGACGCTGGGGCAAAAAAAGCACTCCACTATAGTAGAGAACTTTTCCATATATATATAAGCTGTTTTACAAGGAGCCTAAAAAGTTCTGTCCATTTATCAGCATTTGTTATTGTGCAGCAATGCACCAGCATCCATCAGCATATCCTAACCTCTCAATGTAGCAGCAATATCGCATCACTAATACATATGCGTTAACATCTACCGATATGTCCCATATTATGTGCCACTCCTGCATGGTTCAACTCTAATGGTTTCTGGAGATAGCTAAATCTAAAAGTTAGTGTGAAAACACATACAATGATTAAATATATCCAAAATACCTATTGGCTTGTGCCCAATGGTGTCCACAAAAGGAACAATATAGCCATCTTAAGTTATGCAATATGTGTATAACATAGAAAAGAGGAAATCCTCTCCTATATCAGATATAGCTATACAGTCAGATACACCATGTACACAAACCAATTACTCACATGTTGAATAAAATCCATGCAAATAGGCAGATGCCCAAACTCAGACCACCTGGCTAGGTACAGGACAGTGACACTCTATCCCTTTGGCGAGATGTCTAAAACAAACTAATGCAGGGGATTGAGATACATACATATTAATATAACTCCATGTTCATTCAGCTAAACAATCAAAGAAGTGCTAACTAGCATCATTCAAACCTACAAGTCATGGTAAAGTAAGAGATACTGGTGATAGTATTAATAATAATAGATTAGACAAAGTAACTAATGTCCCATTCTTTATTTAATCCTAAAGGGACCCTGGTCTTAAGTTTAAATATCCAGTAAAGTTCTTTCTTATCTAATACCTTAAGTCTATCACCACCTCTAATCGGGGTTAGTGCTTTATCAATTGCCTTAATGCTGAAATCTCCAACATTCGTGAAGTGTATCCCATTGAAGTGCTGGGCTATGCTTGAATCTTTATTGTAATTCTTAACATCATTAAAATGTTCTCTTGCTCATGTACCCAATTGTCTACTAGTTTTTCCTACATATTGACAATGGCATATCAAACATTCCAATAGGTACACAACGAATGTTGATCTACAGTTGGCATAGAAATCTATATCATAGCTACATCCATCAACCGTGGATTTAAACTTTTTCTTCCTATCAATCATATTACACGTCAAGCAAGCCCTGCCTCCACACCGAAAATTGCCTATTGTATTAAGCCATGTCCTCATACTCCTTGTTCTCATGACCATGCTAGGGGCTAATGATTTTGCCAAGGTGACAGGTTTTTTTGAAACAAATTTACATCTACTTATTGTATCCTTCAATACCTCATCTGTTTCTAAGAGCTGTAGATTGCTTTTAAGTATTCTGACCACCTGTGGGAATTGTCTGGTGTACTCTGTAGAGAATAAAACATCACCTTTTTGTACACCTACCTTGCTATCCTTTTTGTTTAATGTATCAACATTAGATTTTCCTATCTCTAACCTAGCTGCATTAAGGAGTTCCGGATCATAACCCCTTTTCTCCAGCCTCTTACACAACTCTAAAGACTGTTCAAAATAAACATCCAAGTTTTTTGTATTCCTTTTTAACCTGATAAGTTGACCCCTTGGAATAGCACGTATCAGATGTCGTGGATGACATGATCTCGCATGTAAGATCGTGTTGCCAGCACTCTGTTTTCTAAAAGTTTTTGAGATCACTACATTGTTTATGACATCACCACTCAGCGTCACATCCAAGAAGTCAACACTTATCGGGTCAAATATACCCACAAACTTTAGGCTCATCTCATTAGCATTGACATATTTCATCAAAGTATCAAAGCGGATCCTTGTGATAGGATCATGGAAGACAAAAATCACATCATCGATGAATCTCTTGTATACAGAAATTCTCTCAGCAAAGGGGTTCATAGCATCAAAAATATAATTAACTACCCAAAAGCCTTCATACAAGTTGGCAAAAGAGGGGGCATACTTAGCCCCCATTGCTGTGCCACAGCATTGTAAGTAATATAGGCCATCAAAAGAGAAAAAATTATGCGTGAGTAAAAATGATAAAACTGTACATATAAAATTAATTATAACTGTACTGTAATCAGTAAATTTATTTAAGAAAAATTTAACTGCCTGAATCCCCTTTGCATGTGGTATAACCGTGTACAAGGACACAATGTCCACCACCACCCATGTATGCCCCTCCTGCCACTCAACTCCATCCAAACATTCAAGCAAATGATGCGAATCTCTGATGTATGAATGCAGACCTTTCACAATGGGCTGTAAAATATCATCCATCCATTCGGACACAGGCTCTAGAAGTGAGCCTATGCCCGAAATGATGGGCCTGCCTGGAGGATTGACCGGGTCTTTGTGGATCTTTGGCAAAAAGTGGAAAAGGGGCACAACTGGGTGGTCAGGGACCAAGTGTCTTATATCATCCTCATTGAGCACTCCCATCTCTACACCATCATCCAGTAAGCTCAAAAGCTCCTTTCTAAACTGGTTTGTAGGATTGCCTCTGAGTGGGATATACGTGTCAGTGTCCTGAAGTTGGCGTTGCGCCTCCGCAAAATAAGCTTCTTTGTCGACAATATTGCCTCCTTTGTCGGAGTTCCTAATCACTATGTGATCATTATTTTGCAGAAGGCGCAGAGCCTCCCTTTCTTTAGTGTTTAAGTTCGACACCTGCCTACCCGCATTACTGTATCGTGCAGTATCAGCCAGGCTGACTATTTGCCTCTCCACACTTTTCTGAAATAAAGTTAGTGCCTGTCCCCTATATTGTGTGGGGTAAAATGTAGATTTACCCTTCTTGGGTCGATTTGGTACGGTTATGTATGAAATATTATCACTATCAGTATTCAAGGTCACCAGGGTATTTAATACACATGCATCCCTAAATGAGACACAATTATCAGCTACCCTGGTATTCTGTTCTATAATCTGATGATCTGGGCACGCTCCAGGATTTAGTGCAAAGAATCTTTTTAAAGCTAATTTTCTTACAAATTTGTTTATGTCCAGCAAAGTGGTAAATGCTGAAAAATTACGTGTTGGAGCAAATCCTAATCCCTTGCTAAGTACACTAACCTGTTCTGTGCTCAGATCATGAGATGAAATATTAATTACACTTAAGTCAAAAGTCCCATTTAAGTTTTCTTCTTTCTTGGAGTTTTTCCTTTTAGATCTCCCTTTGGATCTCCTGACTCTCCTAAAGGGGTCTTTTGATCCTTTTTTGAATTCTTGGGACGTGTTGGCCTTTCTTCTGCATCTGTCTCATCCGCCGAAGTGCCCTGCAGAGAATGGGAACAAACAGAAGAGATAGAAGAGGTGGGAGAGAGAGAAAGAGAAGAAGCCTCAGAGGATTTTAGGGACTCTGGATCAGTAGTTTCCCCTTCTGTTGATGTGAAAACAACTTTTTTATTCTTTTTCTTATTGTAATTCTTGAGAATTGGTTTTGGTATAACCTCCGATTCTTGATCCTTTATGTTCTCATCTTTCTTTTGACTTGACTTGTTCCTCCTCGTAGTATTAGGATTTTTTAATATTGTAATTTATTTTATTTTTGGTTTATTTTTATTTTTTTGAAATAGTAATGTTAGGTTAATTTATAGGTTAATCTTATGTTTTATTTTTTATTTCACAGGTTATTTATTTTAAGGTAGTTATATTGTACTTTTAATTTAAAGTTAGGGGGGGGGGGTTAGGTTTAGGGGTTAATAGTTTAATTTAGTGTTTTGCGATGTGTGGGGGCGGCGGTTTAGGGGTTAATAGTTTTAGTTTAGTATAATCGATGTGGGGGGCCGGCGGTTTAGGGGTTAATAGATTTATTTTAGTGTTGTCGATGTGGGGGTCGTGGTTTAGGTGTTAATATGTTTATTTAGTGTCGGCGATGTCGGAGGATGGCGGTTTAGGGGTTAATAACTTTAATTAGTGTCGGGGGGTTAAGGATTAGGGGTATTTAGATTAGGGATTTATGTTAGGGTGCTAGATTTATATATAATTATATTTTCCCCATAGACATCAATGGGGTTTGCGTTACGGAGATCGCCATTCCACGATTGCAGGTGTTAGTTTTTTTCTAACACTCCATTGATGCCTATGGGGGAAAACGTGCATGATTACGTCAAGTCAGACCTTGGGTTTTGTGCGGTATGGAGCTTATCGCACAACAAAAGAAGGTTTTTCAGTAACTTGCAATGGCAGTGCTATGGAGAGTGCGATACCGGTAATTTTTTTTGCGTTATTTACGCACCCGGTTTAGCGCATAACTTGTAATCTTGCTGTAAGTAATTAAAACCTAATACTCTTATATATAGTATATATATATATATATATATATATATATATATATATATATATATATAGAAAAGCTATGTAGATGGAGGGCACTCACAGGACTTTATACAATTTGTATTCTTTATTCATACTATCAATTTCACATTTTAAAGAATGTCAACGTTTCGGCCTATCCAGAGGCCTTCTTCAAGACAATTCATAATCTTCAATAGTGCGTACCGCACTGTTAGACGAACTCCCAACAATGAAAGCTTTTTAAACAGCGCTGTGCTCTGGCTGCAATGTGTAAGTTTTCCTTAACATAGTGCAGCCAGAGTGAAGCACTGTTTGAAGAGGACAACCAAATATTGATGACCATCAATGCTTTAGTGTAACTGCCTAATTTAAATTCAATTTAATTTCAAACTGACCTGCAGAACATTTTTCACTAAAAAACTATCATTGCAGAAAGTGAAAAAAAATTCTACCTCTGGGTGGACCGTGGGTATAAACTAATTAGACTTATGATCAAAGGCATGTAATTTGAGTACATTGAATATCTGTTTTCTCTGAATGTACAGATACATGTGTTCTTATATGTGAATCTATATAGACTGTATATGTTTATTGCATGTGTAGCAGTGTGCATAAGACTTTGTGTCTATTTAGCGCTTATACTTTTATTTGTTGTACACAATATTTTAATCTATGCCTATGTATATGTCTTTCAAACATTTTACTCTGCATGATTAATTCCAAACGCAGCTGTGCAGGACTTCTCCAGTTCTCAGAATAACAGAATAATGAATATCCTCTAGAGAAAATACCTATTGGTATCTCTTATATACCCATTATATGTGTAGTGTATATCTATGCAAATTGGTTTTATTATGTAGATACTGAATATTAAACATGACTATATTTATTAAACATTTACAAAGTGAATATACTGTGTAAATGGCTAAGTATATGCAGACTCTCCTTATACATTTATTTACCAGTATCTAAGGTATACCTAACTATACATACATATAGTGCTTGGCTAACATGCCAAATTATATACTGAATATGTACGTATTGTATAGTATATGCAGGTGTATAGTATATACTAATACTACTTTCATGCACAGATTTATAAGCTTGGTATAATTTCTATGCATAAGTTTATAATTTTCAGAATTTATCACTAAGGTGTAGTCTGAATATCTGTATGTATTCCTTTGTCCTTCAGGAGATTGGGAGTTTTCCTTCTGTAAGAAGCAGAGTCTTCCTAATTGACCAGCAAACCTGCACCCTCTTTGGGACACTTCCCATAATGCAAAGGTTAGCTACGTTGGAGTGAAAGCTGAAGGTTGAGTGTTTTAATCCATATATGGCTACTTGCTTTAACAGAACTTCTGTAAAGATGGCTGCCTTTATCTGATGTGTACAGGACCTGGAGGACATGGTAATGGTTGTCTTTGTACTTATTTGAGAAACAAAGAAGAAATGGATTTTTGGTACATTTTGGACTTACAAACTTAAAACATAAACCTAAGGGTACTTGGTCTCAAAATGGAAAGAATTTGCACATGTTTACCCTTGATCCAACAGGGTCAATTCACAGACCTTAAGGATTCATACCTACACATCTCTATCCACAAAGATTACCATTGATTACTACGGTTTGCATTTTTAGTTATACTCTATTAGTTGTCAACTTTCTATTTGGTCTGAATGCGGCTCCTCAAATCTTGATAAAGGTACTAGGAGCATTATTGGTGGTGTTCTGTATAAGGATAATATCTCAGTGCAGGATTCTTCACAGCCACTCGCTACTGCTTATATCCATTCAGTTACCATTTTTCCTCCAAGATCATAGTTAGAAAAATAGTTTTTCCAAGGGACTCTTTATATCCAGCTAAACGGGTGTCCTTTCTAGGAGATTACATAGATCTGTCCTAATGCGTCTATTCCTGGAGGAATCATGCTGAATAAGACTTCAGATGGCATCAGTATTTCACCGCATGGAGGTAGTGAATTTTATGGTTGCGGTTTTGGACACTGTTTCTTTGCCTAACTACACTTGCGACCCCTTTATCTATTTTTGCGCAATCAGTGGTCAAATATTTTCTGCAATTGATACAGCAGATTACTTTGGATTTGTCCATCAGTCAATCTCTCTCTTGGTGGATATATAGTCCTTTGAACCTTGGGATGTCTTTCTTCACCAATCTGGGGTGTTTGTGTTGATGGAAGCCAATTTTTCTGGCTGGGGCGCGGTATGGATTTATTAAAGAGAGCACAGAGTCTGCTGACCTTGAAAGGCAAGCTTACCAATTAACATCTGGAACTTCAAGTGATTCTTCAAAGTTTTCAGTCATGGCCCCTCTTGAAAGAGGAAAAGTTTATCCATTTCCAGTCGGACAATGTCTCGGCTGTGGCCTACATTAATTATCAACGGGGTACTGGCAGTCCACTGGTTATGCATGAAGTGTCACACGTTCTGTCTTGGGAAGATAAATATCATTGCTCTCTATCAGCCATTCACATACCAGGTGTAAACAATTGGAAAGCAGATTTCCTCAGCCATCAATCAGTCCATCTAGGAGAGAGGTCTCTCCACCAGGACATATTCAATAGTTTAGTAATCGAATGGGGTCTACTGGACATAGGTATTGTGCGAGATCAGGGGATCCAAAGGCTCACAAAATAAATTCCTTGATTCGTCCATGGGAATTTCATTTAGCATACCTGTTTCCTCTGTTTGTTCTTCTAAGAGTCATCACTCAGATCAAACAGGAGTCAGTTTCAGTAATTTTGAATGCTCCGGCCCCATGGAGCATGGTGTGCAGATGTCCTCATCTCCTCCATGGTTTCTTCCTCTTAGACAAGACCTGTTGTTTCAAGGGACTTTTTTCCATAGGGATCTTGAATATCTAAATTTGGCAATGTGTGGTTTAAACGCCTAGTTTAGAGACATAGAGGTTTCTCTGACTCGGTCATTGAAACTTTGATTCAGACCAGAAAGCCTGTGACACAAAAAAATTATCACACGATTTGGAAGGCATATTTTGAGGGGTGCACTTCCAGAGGGTTTTCCTGGAATCCTTCAGTTTTTACAGGATGACCTTGACAAGGGTTGGTCTGCTAGCTCCTTATAAGGTCAAATTTCTACGTTATCTGTTCTTTTTCATAGGACGTAACCTAAACTTGCTGATGTTTAGACTTTAGGGTTAGTTAGAATTAGAGGAAATAAGGCTATTTAAACAGCGCTAGTACAAATAAATGGTTAAAGGGACAGCCAAGTCCAAAATAAACTTTCATGATTCAAATAGGGTATGTCATTTTAAACGTCTTTCCAATTTACTTTTATCACCAATTTTGCTTTGTTCTCTTGGTATTCTTAGTTGAAAGCTAAACCTAGGAGGCTCATATGCGAATTTCTTTGACCTTGAAAGCCACCTCTAATCTGAATGCATTTTAACAGTTTTTCACCACTAGAGGGCATTAGTTCATGTGTGTCATATAGATAACATTGAGCTCATGCACATGAAGTTACCTAGGTGCCAGCACTGATTGTCTAAAATGCAAGTCTGTCAAAAGAACTGAAATAAGGTGGCAGTTTGCAGAGGCATAGATACAAGGTAATTGCAGAGGTAAAACATGTATTTTTATAACTGTGTTGGTTATGCAAAACTGGGGAATAGGTAAAAAAAGGATTATCTATATTTTTAAACAACAAAAATTCTGATGTTGACTGTCCCTTTAATATCATAGGATAATCACTTTCAAATCTGCCCGTAGTTTGATCTCATATACTGTGTAGTGTATCCCAATGTTTTCCCGCGACTGGCGTATACAAAGTTTCCGGGCTGCTCTCACCACAACAGGTGCTGCTGTAGGACAATGGGTGCTTCGATAAGACAATATAGAGCAACCCATTTCAGAGGATAATAGTTTTTCAAGAGTTTAAAAAATGAAGTTAGCCTCTAAAACGCGTTGCTCTTAATTGACCTATTTTTTTGCAGGAAAGTACTTCAGGCCACAGTGTCGGTTTAAATAGGAACTGCCAGAAACATTGTTCCCCCCTTTCCATAACATAGACCATCTGCTTGGGTATAAATCCCATATGTTATAGAGGAATGTGGACCATCATTTTAAGGAAGAAAACAAAATGTATGCTTACATGATAAATTATTTTCTTTTGGAATACCTATATAGGTTTCCTATTCTGTACTGGGCTATACGTTAAACTAATAGACATGGGAAGTGGGAGGGATTTTAAGCTCTGACAAGGGGTCCTTGACTTAGTGGCGGGAAATATATCCCAGATGTTATGGAGGACTGTGGACTATCACCATTCCGAAAGAAAAGAATTTATCAGGTAAGCATAAATTTTGTTTTTGAAAGGGATATGCAATTTGGAAAGCAGATAGATCTTTTGATAGCTAAAAAAACAAGACGTAAGAGCCCTCTTGTTCCACAGGCTTCCAGAGCTCATAAGGGTTCCTCTTGTGCTCATAGACAATGCTCTCAGTACCACAATTATAAGGCCTCCTCGCGGCGAGACTTCTTTCATTCGCAAGAGTGAAGATCTGGTTTTCAGGACAAGGTAAGTCCTTTCCTTCCTTTCAAGCCAAGAAGCAGTGATGGTGTGCAGTCCCAAATTTTCCTTCTTGGAGGAAGACTTCGCAGTTTCAATGAAGTTTGGGCATCCAGTGTCTCGGACAAGTGGCTCCTCGGTCTTCTTCAATTGGGGTACTATCTGGAGTTCAACAAGAAACTGTGCCTTCCTTGCTTTGTGAATTCTCACCATTCCGAAAGAAAAGAATTTATCAGATAAGCATAAATTTTGTTTTTGAAAGGGATGTGCAATTTGGAAAGCAAATAGATCTTTTGATATCTAAAAAAACAGGACGTAAGAGCCCTCTTGTTCCACAGGCTTCAAGAGCTCATAAGGGTTCCTCTTGTGCTCATATGATCTCAGTGCCACAATTATAAGGCCTCCTCGCGGCAAGACTTCTTTCGTTCGCAAGAGGGAAGATCTGGTTTTCAGGACGTGGTAAGTCCTTTCCTTCCTTTCAAGCCAAGAAGCAGTGATGGTGTGCAGTCCCAAACTTTCCTGCTTGGAGGAAGACTTCACAGTTTCAATGAAGTTTGGGCATCCAGTGTCTTGGACAAGTGGCTCCTCAGTCTTCTTCAATTGGGGTACTATCTGGAGTTCAGCAAGAAACTGTGTCTTCCTTGCTTTGTGAATTCTCTACTCCCCAAAAATCCTGTAAAGTTAAAAGCTATTCAGGAGTTTGTCAGCAAGCTTCTAGATAAATTAGTTATTCAAGAGATTTCTGTTCAAGCACAAAATTGGGTTTTACTCTCCTCTCTTTCTGGTAAAAAAAGACGGATGTTGGATCCTCTGTGCTCGCTTCAGCACTCTGTGGAATTGTCTCTCTTCGAGAAGATCATGTTCATTTTTGGGAAGGTATTTCCTAAATTATTGTTATCTCAAGCAGTTGACAGCACGTCAGTGGATAAAGTTACTAGGCCAAATGGCTTCTGTTATTCACATGGTAAAATGTGCAAGATGGAGAATGCGCCCGTTCCAAGTGAACTCACTTCAGAAATTCAAGAAGTTCGGAAATCTGTCCCTGAAAATTTAACAAAGTCTCTCCATTGGTGGTTCCAGGCCAGGAATCTTTCCAGAGGTCTTTAACTTCAGGAACCAAATTGGATTCTTATGCAGACGGATTCCACCAAATCCGGTTGGGGAGTTTTGTGCCAAGGCAAGTTTGCGCATGGGACTTGGAGCAGACAGGTTCAATCTTTTCCTTCAAATGTTTTAGAGATCAGGGAAGTTCTTCAGGTACTACTTGCTTTCCAGAAATGTCTACAGGGAATGGCTGTGAAGATTATTTCCGACAACTGGACAACTACTGATTACATCCAATATCAGGGGGAAACAAGAATTTTGGATGCCCTAAGGGAAGTTTCACAATCTTCAGTTGGACTCAATGTCACATCTAGCTCTTTTGGTTCATGTTCCAGGGGTAGACAATGTCACAGCGGATTTTTTGAGCAGAAGTCAAGTCTTTCCTGTGGAATAGCAGCGAAACAGGTACTTGTTTCAGATAATTGTCAGGAAACGGGGTCTTCCAGAGATCGACCTAATGGGGTCATCAATGAATCATCATCTTCTGAAGTTTTTCAGTCATAATCCAACACATCTTGCCTTGGGGCGGATGCTTTTCTTCAAGAATGACCATTCAGTCTCATCTATGAGTTTCCTCCTATACCTCTTATTCTTTGCCTTCTGAGAAGAATTCTAAGCGAGTCAGCAACCTTCATTGTCATTCTTCCCTTTTGGCCTCGCAGATCTTGATTTCCTCTGGTTCACAGATTGGCAGTTCTTCCTCTATGGCATCTTCCAGTCTCCTGCGACTTGTTGAGCCAGGATCCAGTGGTACATCCAAATCCAAAACTCCTCAGGTTAACAGCATGGTTGCTAAGGTCTCCAGACTTCAGCAATTTAATATTTCACATCCTGTCATCCAGAACCTTCTTCAAGCCCATAAGAGTTCAACTTCTAAGGCCTATTATAAAATATAATATGCTTTTACATCCTTGATGATTCTGCATAATATTTCGATGTCTTCTTTTCAGATTTCACTTTACTCACATTTACTCTTGGTGCAATAACTTTTACGGTTCAGGTGTCTGCTAATTTCTGCTATTTCTGGAGTTAAATGGGCTCAAGACCCTTTGATTATCAAGTTTGTTCAAGCATTGGCCCATATCCGTCCATCTGTCAGATCTTCTATGCCATTTTGGGACCTTCCTTTGGTTCTAGATTATCTTTTGGACGCTCCATTTGAACCTTTACCAGAAGTTCCCCTTTGGTTTCTTCTTTCGAAGACTGTTTTTCTGGTAGCCATTACTTTAGAACAGCATGTGTCTGAGTTGGAGGCTCTTTCAGTCAAATAAACTTTTATTGTTTTTAATCAGGACAAGGTTGTTCTTCAAACAGTCTCTATTTTTTTTCCTATAGTTGTGTCTAATTTCCACAAAGACTGGGATATTTTGCTAATTTCCTTTTTTCCAGGAGAGCAAGATAGTCAAGGGAAACTGTCCTATAGTTTACATTTGGTTCAATGTCTTCACATCTATGTGAAACGAACTCAAGATTTTCACAAGACAGTATGTCTGTTATACCTAAAGGTCGTTGTCAGGGTCTGTCTCCTATAGAAATGGCTTATATTTTGGGTGATAATTTCTAGTTTTGTAATCTTGAAATTCATGCTAATAATTAGTAGGAATAAAATATCTACCAATATATATTAACTTTTTAAAGTAGCTAAAATTCTGATTTTCTAAATTGGGGATGTAACTTATTTTGACAATGTCTGCTCCTACCCCTGTTTAAACTCATTAAGCTTAGTTCATTTAAAGAATGCTAAAATATAAAATACTTGCACTAAAAAATAACACTTTTATAGAATTTCACGTCATCTATGTTACACTTTTCCAGGCCTCCTATTTATTTGGATGCCGGCAATTTCTTTCATACAGGTGGTGAGAGTCCACAATCCATTACTCATGGGGACTACTCTTCCCTGCCACTACGAGGAGGCAAAGATTCCCAAAGTTTAAGAGCTATATAAAAACCCCTACCACCTCACTGACAACTCAGTCTTATATTTGCCTCAGCTGGAGGAAGCTGAAGAATGAAGATATGCAGTTTGATTCTTTCATGAGAAGGGTTGACAGATCGAGTTG
The DNA here is from genome assembly GCF_027579735.1 of Bombina bombina. Classification (NCBI taxonomy): domain Eukaryota; kingdom Metazoa; phylum Chordata; class Amphibia; order Anura; family Bombinatoridae; genus Bombina; species Bombina bombina. The sequence continues at coordinate 199,431,298 of NC_069506.1, read as the reverse complement.
AGGCCAGTTTCCCTTCAGAGTACAGTTTTTGGCGGAGGGATGAATTTGGAGTATGGGTAGTGACATATTTTTCACCTGTTGGGATTTAGTCACAAGCCTTACACGGGTGTCACAGGGAATTGTCCTTTGCCTCCTCCTGTTGGGTCATTAATATACTCCTATTCCAGATCCTCTGCTGTTATGTTTCAGCACTGGTTTGGCTTCCTACTGGTTTACTCCAGTAGTAGGGTATCTATTTGTAAGTACAATGTTTTTATTATTTTAAGCACCCTGTATTCCTCCCAGGTTTTTTAATTTAAAAATAAATATATATAAATATATATATATATATATATATATATATATATATATATATATATATATATATATATATATTTATATATATATATATATATATATATATATATACACACACACACATATATATTTATACAAATATAGCCTTGGGACAGTTATGTTTTTTGGTAACGCACCTTTTTTAATTCTGTGATCCTATTTCTGTGATCAGATCTCAGGGCATTGCAGTGTTTCCTTACCTGTACGATATCTTGGTTCAAGCTCCATTTTGATGTTTTTGCTTTTTCTGAGGCAGCCTTTGGTAGGAAAGTCCTTCAGGCAGTTGTCTAAGCTTGATTTTTTCCTGTTGTTTAAATTTAAAGTACATTAAAAAAAAATGCCCTTTTTGGGTTATTGTGGGGTTGTGGATTTAGTTCCTCAGTGAAAAAAATATGCTTTTTAAATCCTACCTGGTAGGGAAAAGTAATTCCCATGAGTATTGGATCGTGGACTCTCTCCACCATGTATATAATTAATTTATCAGGTAAGCATAAATTATTTTTTAACGCATGTTGGGTTTTTGCACACACATTTTTTTACGCTTTCCAGGTTTTCATGTGCATATTTTTTTTTAAAGCAAAGCGTTTTTGTGTGTGTGCACTTTTTTTTTTTACACTCGGCTTGGAGCCTGTGTACGTCAGCAGGATAGTGCATGTAGTTTTGGTGTGCTTTCCCCTTTAAATTACGTCAGGTTGGCGTGCACTCCTGCTATCTATAGGTCAGATGTTTTCCCTCTGTTTTGCAGTGCGTTCTCCTGCCTGCTGGATTCGTGTGTATTGGCCAAATACGTTTTTGAAGGGGTATTATGTTTTTTATTTTATACACATTACTACTTTTTTGTTTCTGTCAATAAATCTACTTTAGAAGCTGGGCCCTCTGAACACTTTCTTATTAGTTTTAAATGTTGTAGCAGGCTGAGGATTTCCCTCTAGCATATTTTATTATATATGTTTTTAACCATTCTAATACTGCTCTTGCTCCTAAAGGTGTTACTGCTCTTTTTGCTTGCTCCTTGAATTAAGATCTCTATAGTATCTGATGTGTTGGTAGGTACGCCATCAAATATGCATTAAAAGGTCAGTTTTTAATTTTCTTTTTACTTGCTCTGAACCTTCTGAGGCTAATGTTTTCTGTTTTTGAATTTGCTGAATCCTCAAAGGGGAGGTTTTTCTCTGTCAACCAGGGGTTGTCCTCGGCAGGTGCTGGTTGGTGAAGCTCCACATCTTTCTACTGAGCATCCCTATCTTGGAGCTCATGTTTTCCTGCTCCCTGTAATAGAAGTGCAACACATTTACAGATCTGTGAAGTTGCCATTTTTTGACACCTGTACCTTGTGCTTCTGTTTACCTTGCACAATTCGGGAGTGGAAGCTTTAAATTTTACAGTGTTTTTTTTTTTTTAAAGCTTTCACTGGGTGTCCCAGGCAAAGCTCATCAACAGCTAAATTGGGAGCTTCTAAGTAAGTTTTTAAAATATTTAATACTGTATTTTTTTTAATCAGCATCTGTGCATATTCTTCTTTATAGTAGTGTCTATTAAAGGCAGTTATATAAAAATTAGTGTATACTGTCCCTTTAAGCTCCAAGATGGTGGCACCCGGTATGGAGATGAAGAGCTTCACTAATCAACACATGTAAGGGGTTAAAATAAGAGACCAACTTTGAAGAGAGCTGCAGGAACATGAGGAAAACAATAGCATGGTGAGTAGTAGTATTGTAGTTCAATACTTAATATAATAATAATGTACTGTGCCCAGCAGTTTCATGTCCCTTTAAAATTGACAGTTTGGTACATTGTTAGTTTCTATTTGTCCATACTACTTCATACACATTAAAATAAAATCCTGTTTGTAGTCACATTTACATTAAAACTGTATGTGATTAACCAGATAAAACACAGTCACCTAGATTACGAGTTGTGCGTTACGGTTTTAATGCTGAAAAATAGCAATTTCAGCGTAAAAACAGTAACGCAGCCATTACGAGTTGTGTTGGTATAGCTATACCGCAAGCATTTTAGCCTGTAACGCAACATCAATCCCGCACTCAAAAAAATTATGTTTTTGTGTGGGATTTCCATAGCGCCTGTATTACAGGTTATGTGGTGAAGCCAAAATGCTTGCGTTACAGCCTATACCGACACGATCCATACCGCCATCTGAGGCCAGTAGTTATGGATTTTGTGTAACAAAAATGTTTCACAAAACTCATAACTAAAGTGTTACAAAATACACTAACACCCATAAACTACCTATTAACCCCTAAACCGAGGCCCTCCCACATCGCAAACACTATTTAAAACTTATTAACCCCAATCTGCCACCCGCCCACATCCCCGGCACTATAATAAAGTTATTAACTAAACCTATTAACCCCTAAACCACCAGCCCCCACTTCACCACTAATAAATAAACCTATTAACCCCTAAACCGCCAGCCCGCCCACATCACCACTAATAAATTAAACTATTAACCCCTAAACCTATCACCCCCTAACTTTAAATTAAAATTACAATATCCCTATCTTAAAATAAATAAAAACTTACCTGTGAAATTTAAAAAAAAACTAAGTTAACCTAACATAACTATTAAACTAAACTATTATACTAAAATTAAAATAACTACCAATTTAAAAAACTAAATCAAACATTAAAAAAAACCTAACACTACTAAATAAATTAAGTCTAAAATCAGAGACGTAACTAGAAACCACAGCCCCCCCTCAAAGTGAATTTGATACATATCTTTTCTTTTTTCTTTCATGTAATTGGCAAGAGTCCATGAGCTAGTGACATATGGGATATACAATCCTACCAGGAGGGGCAAAGTTTCCCAAACCTCAAAATGCCTATAAATACACCCCTCACCACACCCACAATTCAGTTTTACAAACTTTGCCTCCTATGGAGGTGGTGAAGTAAGTTTGTGCTAAGATTTCTACATTGATATGCGCTTCTCAGCATTGTTGAAGCCCGATTCCTCTCAGAGTACAGCGAATGTCAGAGGGACGTGAAGAGAGTATCACCTATTGAATACGATGATTTCTCTAACGGGGGTCTTTTTCATGGGTTCTCTGTTATCGGTCGTAGAGATTCATCTCCTACCTCCCTTTTCAGATCGACGATATACTCTCAATTTACCATTACCTCTACTAATAACTGTTTTAGTACTGGTTTGGCTATCTGCTATATGTGGATGGGTGTCTTTTGGTAAGTATGTTTTCATTACTTAAGACACTCACAGCTATGGTTTGGCACTTTATGCAAATTATATAAAGTTCTAAATATATGTATTGTACTTATATTTGCCATGAGTCAGGTTCATGTATTTCCTTCTGCAGACTGTCAGTTTAATATTTGGGAATATAAACATCTTAAGAAATGTATTTCTTACCTGGGGTTTAGTCCTTTTTCAATTTGACTACTTTTTGCAAATGCGGGTGTTAGGCCCGCGGGTGCGTTAAATGTTAGACTTTATTGCGTCATTTTTGGCGCAAACTTTTTTGGCGCGGAAAATATGTTTTTGACGCAACTTCGTCATTTGCGGCGTCATACGTGATGCCGAGACCTTTCACCCGGCGGCGTCATTAGTGACGCAAGTGTGTCATTTCCGGTCTCATTCCAGCTCAGCTGGTAGGGAGCAGATTAAGGTTTTTCAAGGATTTTTGGATAAAATCTGTCCAAAATCATTGGATTCAGAGCATTGTCTCTCAAGGGTATAGAATAGGATTCAAAGTAAAACCTCCTGTGAGAAGATTTTTTCTCTCACGCATCCCTGTAAATCCAGTAAAAGCTCAGGCTTTTCTGAAGTGTGTTTCAGACCTGGAGTCTTCAGGGGTAATCATACCAGTTCCTCCTCAGGAACAAGGTTTGGGGTTTTATTCAAACCTATTCATTGTACCAAAGAAAGAAAATTTGTTCAGACCAGTTCTGGATCTGAAAATTTTGAATCGTTATGTAAGAGTACCAACTTTCAAGATGGTGACTATAAGGACTATTCTGCCTTTTGTTCAGCAAGGACATTATATGTCCACAATAGACTTGCAGGATGCATACCTTCATATTCCGATTCATCCAGAACACTATAAGTTTCTGAGATTCTCTTTTCTAGACGAGCATTACCAATTTGTTGCTCTTCCATTTGGCCTAGCAACAGCTCCAATAATCTTTTCAAAGGTTCTGGGTGCCCTACTATCTGTAATCAGAGAACAGGGTATTGCGGTGTTTCCTTATTTGGACGATATCTTGGTACTAGCTCAGTCTTTACATACTGCAGAATCTCACACGAATCAACTAGTGTTGTTTCTTCGGAAACATGGTTGGAGGATCAATTTACCAAAAAGTTTCTTGATTCCTCAGACAAGGGTCACCTTTTTAGGCTTCCAAATAGATTCAGTGTCCATGACTCTGTCTCTAACAGACAAGAGACGTTTAAGATTGGTTGCAGCATGCCGGCTCCTTCAGTCTCAGTCATTCCCTTCAGTGGCTATGTGCATGGAAGTTTTAGGTCTCATGACTGCAGCATCGGATGCAATCCCCTTTGCTCGTTTTCACATGAGACCTCTACAGCTTTGTATGCTGAATCAATGGTGCAGGGATTATACAAACATATCACAATTAATATCCTTGAATCCCAATGTACGACACTCTCTGACATGGTGGATAGATCACCATCGTTTGGTTCAAGGGGCTTCTTTTGTTCGCCCAACCTGGACTGTGATCACAACAGATGCGAGTCTTTCAGGTTGGGGAGCTGTTTGGGGATCTCTGACAGCACAAGGGGTTTGGAAATCTCAAGAGGCGAGATTACCAATAAATATTTTAGAACTCCGTGCAATTCTCAGGGCTCTTCAGTTCTGGCCTCTGCTAAAGAGAGAACCGTTCATTTGTTTTCAGACAGACAATATCACAACTGTGGCTTATGTCAATCATCAGGGTGGGACTCACAGTCCCCAAGCTATGAAAAAAGTATCTTGGATACTTGCCTGGGCGGAATCCAGCTCATGTCTAATCTCTGCGGTGCATATCCCAGGCGTAGACAATTGGGAGGCGGATTATCTCAGCCGCCAGACTTTACATCCAGGGGAGTGGTCTCTCCATCCAGATGTGTTTTCTCAGATTGTTCAGATGTGGGGGCTTCCAGAGATAGATCTCATGGCCTCTCATCTAAACAAGAAACTTCCCAGATACCTGTCCAGGTCCAGGGATGTTCAGGCGGAAGCAGTGGATGCGCTGACACTTCCTTGGTGTTATCAACCTGCTTACATCTTCCCGCCTCTAGTTCTCCTTCCAAGAGTGATCTCCAAAATCATCATGGAACAGTCTTTTGTGTTGCTGGTGGCTCCAGCATGGCCACACAGGTTTTAGTATGCGGATCTGGTTCGGATGTCCAGTTGCCCGCCTTGGCCACTTCCGTTACGGCCGGACCTACTATCTCAAGGTCCGTTTTTCCATCAGGATCTCAAATCATTAAATTTGAAGGTATGGAAATTGAACGCTTAGTTCTAAGTCATAGAGGTTTCTCTGACTCAGTGATTAATTACTATGTTACAAGCTCGTAAATCTGTCTCTAGAAAGATTTATTATAGAGTTTGGAAGACTTACATTTCATGGTGTTCTTCTCATAAATTCTCCTGGCATTCTTTTAGAATTCCTAGAATTTTACAGTTCCTTCAGGATGGTTTGGATAAGGGTTTGTCTGCAAGTTCCTTGAAAGGACAAATCTCCGCTCTTTCTGTTTTATTTCACAGAAAGATTGCTATACTTCCTGATATTCACTGTTTTGTACAGGCTTTAGTTCGCATTAAGCCTGTCATTAAATCAATTTCTCCTCCTTGGAGTCTTAATTTGGTTCTGAAGGCTTTACAAGCTCCTCCATTTGAGCCTATGCATTCTTTGGACATTAAACTACTTTCCTGGAAAGTGTTGTTCCTTTTGGCTATTTCTTCTGCTAGAAGAGTTTCTGAGCTATCTGCTCTTTCTTGTGAGTCTCCTTTTCTGATTTTTTATCAGGATTAGGCAGTTTTGCGGACTTCTTTTCAATTTTTACCTAAGGTTGTGAATTCTAACAACATTAGTAGATAAATTGTTGTCCCTTCCTTGTGTCCTAATCCTAAGAATTCTTTGGAGAGATCCTTACATTCTTTGGATGTGGTAAGAGCGTTGAAATATTATGTGGAAGCTACTAAAGATTTCAGGAAGACTTCCAGTCTATCGCCTAGATTTAGAGTTTTGTGGCCAAAGGGGTACGTTAGCTACGCCTGCTTTTTTCTGGCCGCACCTTTTAAATACCGCTGGTATTTAGAGTTCACAGAAGGGCTGCGTTAGGCTCCAAAAAAGGAGTGTAGAGCATATTTACTGCAACTGCAACTCTCGATACCAGCGGTGCTTACGGACGCGGCCAGCTTCAAAAACGTGCTCGTGCATGATTCCCCCATAGGAAACAATGGGACAGTTTGAGCTGAAAAAAAACCTAACACCTGCAAAAAAGCAGCGTTCAGCTCCTAACGCGGCCCCATTGTTTCCTATGGGGAAACACTTCCTAAGTCTGCACCTAACACTCTAAAATGTACCCCGAGTCTAAACACCCCTAACCTTACACTTATTAACCCCTAATCTGCCGCCCCCGCTATCGCTGACCCCTGCATTTTATTAACCCCTAATCTGCCGCTCCGTACACCGCCGCAACCTACATTATAGCTATGTACCCCTAATCTGCTGCCCCTAACACCGCCGACCCCTATATTATATTTATTAACCCCTAATCTGCCCCCCACAATGTCGCTGCCAGCTACCTACAATAATTAACCTCTAATCTGCCGACCGCATCTCACCGCTACTATAATAAAGTTATTAACCCCTAATCCGCCTCACTCCCGCCTCAATAACCCTATAAGAAATAGTATTAACCCCTAATCTGCCCTCCCTAACATCGCCGACACCTAACTTCAATTATTAACCCCTAATCTGCCTACCGGAGCTCACCGCTACTCTAATAAATTTTTTAACCCCTAAAGCTAATTCTAACCCTAACCCTAACCCTAACACCCCCCCAAATTAAATATAATTTTATTCTAACAAAATAAATTAACTCTTATTAAATAAATTAATCCTATTTAAATCTAAACACTTACCTGTAAAATAAACCCTAATATAGCTACAATATAAATTATAATTATATTGTAGCTATTTTAGGATTAATATTTATTTTACAGGCAACTTTGTATTTATTTTAACCAGGTACAATAGCTATTAAATAGTTAAGAACTATTTAATACTTACCTAGTTAAAATAATTACAAATTACCTGTAAAATAAATCCTAACCTAAGTTACAATTAAACCTAACACTACACTATCAATAAATAAATTAAATAAACTACCTACAATTATCTACAATTAAACCTAACACTACACAATCAATAAATAAATTAAATACAATACCTACAAATAACTACAATTAAATAAACTAACTAAGTTACAAAAAATAAAAAAATATTTACAAACATTAGAAAAATATTATAACAATTTTAAACTAATTACACCTACTCTAAGCCCCCTAATAAAATAACAAAGACCCCCAAAATAAAAAAATGCCCTACCCTATTCTAAATTTAAAAAGTTCAAAGCTCTTTTACCTTACCAGCCCTGAAAAGGGCCATTTGCGGGGCATGCCCCAAAAATTTCAGCTCTTTTGCCTGTAAAAAAAAACATACAATACCCCCCCCCCAAAATTACAACCCACCACCCACATACCCCTAATCTAACCCAAACCCCCCTTAAATAAACCTAACACTAAGCCCCTGAAGATCTTCCTACCTTATCTTCACCATGCCAGGTTCACTGATCCGTCCACCGAAGTCTTGATCCAAGCCTCCGAAATCTTGATCCAAGCCCAAGCGGGGGCTGAAGAGTGACGTCCATCCTCCGGCTGAAGTCTTGATCCAAGCGGGCAGAAGAGGACATCCGGACCGGCAAACATCTTCATCCAAGCCGCATCTTCTATGTTCTTCAATCCGATGACGACCGGCTGATCTTCAAGACCTCCAACGCGGATCCATCCATCTTCACCGACGACTTCCCGACGAATGACGGTTCCTTTAAGGGACGTCATCCAAGATGGCGTCCCTCGAATTCCGATTGGCTGATAGGATTCTATCAGCCAATCGGAATTAAGGTAGGAAAATTCTGATTGGCTGATGGAATCAGCCAATCAGAATCAAGTTCAATCCGAATGGCTGATCCAATCAAGTTCAATCCAATCAAGTTCAATCCGAATAGCTGATTCCATCAGCCAATCAGAATTTTCCTACCTTTATTCCGATTGGCTGATAGAATCCTATCAGCCAATCGGAATTCGAGGGACGCCATCTTGGATGACGTCCCTTAAAGGAACCGTCATTCATCGGGAAGTCGTCGGTGAAGATGGATGGATCCGCGCTGGAGGTCTTGAAGATCAGCCGGTCGTCATCGGATTGAAGAACATATAAGATGCGGCTTGGATGAAGATGTTTGCCGGTCCGGATGTCCTCTTCTGCCCGCTTGGATCAAGATTTCAGCTGGAGGATGGACGTCACTCTTCAGCCCCCGCTTGGGCTTGGATCAACACTTCGGAGCCAGGACGGATCGGTGTGATACCCGGTGTGGTGAAGACAAGGTAGGAAGATCTTCAGGGGCTTAGCGTTAGGTTTATTTAAGGGGGGTTTGGGTTAGATTAGGGGTATGTGGGTGGTGGGTTTTAATGTTGGGGGGGTTGTATTTTTCTTTTACAGGCAAAAGAGCTGAATTCTTTGGGGCATGCCCCACAAAGGGCCCTTTTAAGGGCTGGTAAGGTAAAAGAGCTTTGAACTTTTTTAATTTAGAATAGGGTAGGGCATTTTTTTTATTTTGGGGGGCTTTGTTATTTTATTAGGGGGCTTAGAGTAGGTGTAATTAGTTTAAAATTGTTGTAATATTTTTCGAATGTTTGTAAATATTTTCTTATTTTTTGTAACTTAGTTCTTTTTTATTTTTAGTACTTTAGTTAGTTTATTTAATTGTAGGTATTTTATTTAATTGATTTATTGATAGTGTAGTGTTAGGTTTAATTGTAACTTAGGTTATGATTTATTTTACAGGTATTTTTGTAATTATTTTAACTAGGTAACTATTAAATAGTTATTAACTATTTAATAGCTATTGTACCTAGTTAAAATAAATTCAAAGTTGCCTGTAAAATAAATATGAATCCTAAAATAGCTACAATATAATTATAATTTATATTGTAGCTATATTAGGGTTTATTTTACAGGTAAGTATTTAGCTTTAAATAGGATTAATTTAGTTAATAAGAAATAATTTATTTCGTTAGATTTAAATTATATTTAACTTAGGGGGGTGTTAGGGTTAGGGTTAGACTTAGCTTTAGGGGTTAATCCATTTATTATAGTAGCGGCGAGATCCGGTCAGCAGATTAGGGGTTAATACTTGAAGTTAGGTGTCGGCGATGTTAGGGAGGGCAGATTAGGGGTTAATACTATTTATTATAGGGTTATTGAGGCGGGAGTGAGGCGGATTAGGGGTTAATAACTTTATTATAATAGTGGCGCGGTCCGGTCGGCAGATTATGGGTTAATAATTGTAGGTAGGTGGAGGCGATGTTGAAGGGGGCAGATTAGGGGTTAATAAATATAATATAGGGGTCGGCGGTGTTAGGGGCAGCAGATTAGGGGTACATAAGTATAACGTAGCTTGCAGCGGCGTGCGGACGGCAGATTAGGGGTTAAAAAATTTAATTAGAGTGGCGGCGATGTAGGGGGACCTCGGTTTAGGGGTACATAGGTAGTTTATGGGTGTTAGTGTACTTTAGAGCACAGCAGTTAAGAGCTTTATAAACCGGCGTTAGCCCAGAAAGCTCTTAACTACTGACTTTTTTCTGCGGCTGGAGTTTTGTCGTTAGATTTCTAACGCTCACTTCAGCCAAGACTCTAAATACCGGCGTTAGAAAGATCCCATTGAAAAGATAGGATACGCAAATGGCGTAGGGGTTCTGCGGTATGGAAAAGTCGCGGGTGCAAAGTGAGCGTTAGGCCCTTTCCTGACTGACTCCAAATACCAGCGGGCGGTAAAAACCAGCGTTAGGAGCCTCTAACGCTGGTTTTGACGGCTACCCCCCAACTCTAAATCTAGGCCTATTTGTTTTATTTTCTGGTCCTGGGAAAGGTCAGAAGGCTTCTGCTATTTCCTTGGCTTCTTGGTTGAAATTTTTGATTCATCAAGCTTATTTGGAGTCGGGTCAGGCCCCACCTCAGAGAATTACAGCTCATTCTACTAGATCAGTCTCCACTTCGTGGGCTTTTAAGAATGAAGCTTCAGTTGATCAGATTTGCAAAGCGGCGACTTGGTCTTCTTTGCATACATTTACTAAATTCTACCGTTTTGATGTATTTGCTTCTTCGGGAGCAGTTTTTGGTAGAAAAGTTCTTCAGGCAGCTGTTTCACTGCTTTTTTATTTAAGTTTTTTTCTTTCAAAAATGAAAATAAACTTATTTTTTTGGGTTGTGTATTAATTTTTTCAGCAAAATATGGCTGTTTTTATTTTTATTCCCTCCCTCTCTAGTGACTCTTGAGTGGAAGACTCCACATCTTGGGTATTGATATCCCATATGTCACTAGCTCATGGACTCTTGCCAATTACATGAAAGAAAACATAATTTATGTAAGAACTTACCTGATAAATTCATTTCTTTCATGTAATTAGCAAGAGTCCATGAGCTAGTGACGTATGGGATATACATTCCTACCAGGAGGGGCAAAGTTTCCCAAACCTCAAAATGCCTACAAATACACCCCTCACCACACCCACAAATCAGTTTTACAAACTTTGCCTCCTATGGAGGTGGTGAAGTAAGTTTGTGCTAGATTCTACGTTGATATGCGCTCCGCAGCAGGTTGGAGCCCGGTTTTCCTCTCAGCGTGCAGTGAATGTCAGAGGGATGTGAAGAGAGTATTGCCTGTTTGAATTCAATGATCTCCTTCTACAGGGTCTATTTCATAGGTTCTCTGTTATCGGTCGTAGAGATTCATCTCTTACCTCCCTTTTCAGATCGACGATATACTCTTATATATATACCATTACCTCTGCTGATTTTCGTTTCAGTACTGGTTTGGCTTTCTACAAACATGTAGATGAGTGTCCTGGGGTAAGTAAGTCTTATTTTCTGTGACACTCTAAAGCTATGGTTGGGCACTTTTTTTAAAGTTCTAAATATATGTATTCAAACATTTATTTGCCTTGACTCAGAATGTTCAACATTCCTTTTTTTCAGACAGTCAGTTTCATATTTGGGATAATGCATTTGAATCAATCATTTTTCTTACCTTAAAAATTTTGACTTTTTCCCTGTGGGCTGTTAGGCTCGCGGGGGCTGAAAATGCTTCAGTTTATTGCGTCATTCTTGGCGCAGACTTTTTTGGCGCAAAAAAATCTTTTCTGTTTCCGGCGTCATACGTGTCGCCAGAAGTTGCGTCATTTTTTGACGTTCTTTTGCGCCAAAAATGTAGGTGTTCCGGATGTGGCGTCATTTTGGCGCCAAAAGCATTTAGGCGCCAAATAATGTGGGCGTCTTTTTTTGGCGCTAAAAAAATATGGGCGTTGCTTTTGTCTCCACATTATTTAAGTCTCATTTTTCATTGCTTCTGGTTGCTAGAAGCTTGTTCTTTGGCATTTTTTCCCATTCCTGAAACTGTCATTTAAGGAATTTGATCAATTTTGCTTTATATGTTGTTTTTTCTCTTACATATTGCACGATGTCTCACGTTGCATCTGAGTCAGAAGATACTTCAGGAAAATCACTGTCTGGTGCTAGAACTACCAAAGCTAAGTGTATCTGCTGTAAACTTTTGGTAGCTATTCCTCCAGCTGTTGTTTGTATTAAATGTCATGACAAACTTGTTAATGCAGATAATATTTCCTTTAGTAAAGTACCATTACCTGTTGCAGTTCCAACAACATCTAATGTTCAGAGTGTTCCTGATAACATAAGAGATTTTGTTTCTGAATCCATTAAGAAGGCTATGTCTGTTATTCTTCCTTCTAGTAAACACAAAAAATCTTTTAAAACTTCTCGTTATCCAGATGAATTTTTAAATGAACATCTTCATTCTTATTCTAATGATTCCTCTGGTTCAGAGGATTCTGTCTCAGAGGTTGATGCTGATAAATCTTCATATTTATTTAAAATGGAATTTATTCGTTCTTTACTTAAAGAAGTTTTAATTGCTTTAGAAATTGAGGATTCTGGTCCTCTTGATACTAAATCTAAACGTTTAGACAAGGTCTTTAAATCTCCTGTGGTTATTCCAGAAGTTTTTCCTGTTCCTGGTGCTATTTCTGAAGTAATTTCCAGAGAATGGAATAATTTGGGTAATTCATTTACTCCCTCTAAACGTTTTAAGCAATTATATCCTGTGCCGTCCGACAGATTAGAGTTTTGGGACAAAATCCCTAAAGTTGATGGGGCTATTTCTACCCTTGCTAAACGTACTACTATTCCTACGGCAGATGGTACTTCCTTTAAGGATCCTTTAGATAGGAAAATTGAATCCTTTCTAAGAAAAGCTTATCTGTGTTCAGGTAATCTTCTTAGACCTGCTATATCATTGGCTGATGTTGCTGCAGCTTCAACTTTTTGGTTGGAAACTTTAGCGCAACAAGTAACAGATCATGATTCTCATAATATTATTCTTCTTCTTCAACATGCTAATAATTTTATCTGTGATGCCATTTTTGATATTATCAGAGTTGATGTCAGGTTTATGTCTCTAGCTATTTTAGCTAGAAGAGCTTTATGGCTTAAAACTTGGAATGCTGATATGTCTTCTAAATCGACTCTACTTTCCCTTTCTTTCCAGGGTAATAAATTATTTGGTTCTCAGTTGGATTCTATTATCTCAACTGTTACTGGTGGGAAAGGATCTTTTTTACCACAGGATAAAAAATCTAAAGGTAAAAACAGGGCTAATAATCGTTTTCGTTCCTTTCGTTTCAACAAAGAACAAAAGCCTGATCCTTCATCCTCAGGAGCAGTTTCAGTTTGGAAACCATCTCCAGTCTGGAATAAATCCAAGCCTTCTAGAAAAGCAAAGCCAGCTTCTAAGTCCACATGAAGGTGCGGCCCTCATTCCAGCTCAGCTGGTAGGGGGCAGATTACGTTTTTTCAAAGAAATTTGGATCAATTCTGTTCACAATCTTTGGATTCAGAACATTGTTTCAGAAGGGTACAGAATTGGTTTCAAGATAAGACCTCCTGCAAAGAGATTTTTTCTTTCCCGTGTCCCAGTAAACCCAGTGAAAGCTCAAGCATTTCTGAAATGTGTTTCAGATCTAGAGTTGGCTGGAGTAATTATGCCAGTTCCAGTTTTGGAACAGGGGCTGGGGTTTTATTCGAATCTCTTCATTGTACCAAAGAAGGAGAATTCCTTCAGACCAGTTCTGGATCTAAAAATATTGAATCGTTATGTAAGGATACCAACATTCAAAATGGTATCTGTAAGGACTATCTTGCCTTTTGTTCAGCAAGGGCATTATATGTCTACAATAGATTTACAGGATGCATATCTGCATATTCCGATTCATCCAGCTCACTATCAGTTCCTGAGATTCTCTTTCCTGGACAAGCATTACCAGTTTGTGGCTCTGCCGTTTGGCCTAGCTACAGCTCCAAGAATTTTTACAAAGGTTCTCGGTGCCCTTCTGTCTGTAATCAGAGAACAGGGTATTGTGGTATTTCCTTATTTGGACGATATCTTGGTACTTGCTCAGTCTTCACATTTAGCAGAATCTCATACGAATCGACTTGTGTTGTTTCTTCAAGATCATGGTTGGAGGATCAATTCACTAAAAAGTTCATTGATTCCTCAGACAAGGGTAACCTTTTTGGGTTTCCAGATAGATTCAGTGTCCATGACTCTGTCTTTGACAGACAAGAGACGTCTAAAATTGATTTCAGCTTGTCGAAACCTTCAGTCACAATCATTCCCTTCGGTAGCCTTATGCATGGAAATTCTAGGTCTTATGACTGCTGCATCGGACGCGATCCCCTTTGCTCGTTTTCACATGCAACCTCTTCAGCTCTGTATGCTGAACCAATGGTGCAGGGATTACACAAAGATATCTCAATTAATATCTTTAAAACCGATTGTACGACATTCTCTGACGTGGTGGACAGATCACCATTGTTTAATTCAGGGGGCTTCTTTTGTTCTTCCGACCTGGACTATAATCTCAACAGATGCAAGTCTTACAGGTTGGGGAGCTGTGTGGGGGTCTCTGACAGCACAAGGGGTTTGGGAATCTCAGGAGGTGAGATTACCGATCAATATTTTGGAACTCCGTGCAATTTTCAGAGCTCTTCAGTCTTGGCCTCTTCTGAAGAGAGAATCGTTCATTTGTTTTCAGACAGACAATGTCACAACTGTGGCATACATCAATCATCAAGGAGGGACTCACAGTCCTCTGGCTATGAAAGAAGTATCTCGAATTCTGGTTTGGGCGGAATCCAGCTCCTGTCTAATCTCTGCGGTTCATATCCCAGGTATAGACAATTGGGAAGCGGATTATCTCAGTCACCAAACGTTGCATCCGGGCGAATGGTCTCTTCACCCAGAGGTATTTCTTCAGATTGTTCAAATGTGGGAACTCCCAGAAATAGATCTGATGGCTTCTCATCTAAACAAGAAACTTCCCAGGTATCTGTCCAGATCCCGGGATCCTCAGGCGGAGGCAGTGGATGCATTATCACTTCCTTGGAAGTATCATCCTGCTTATATCTTTCCGCCTCTAGTTCTTCTTCCAAGAGTAATCTCCAAGAATCTGAAGGAATGCTCGTTTGTTCTGCTGGTAGCTCCAGCATGGCCTCACAGGTTTTGGTATGCGGATCTTGCCCGGATGGTCTCTTGCCAGCCGTGGACTCTTCCGTTAAGACCAGACCTTCTGTCGCAAGGTCCTTTCTTCCATCAGGATCTCAAATCCTTAAATTTAAAGGTATGGAGATTGAACGCTTGATTCTTGGTCAAAGAGGTTTTTCTGACTCTGTGATTAACACTATGTTACAGGCTCGTAAATCTGTATCTAGAGAGATATATTATAGAGTCTGGAAGACTTATATTTCTTGGTGTCTTTCTCATCATTTTTCCTGGCATTCTTTTAGAAATCCGAGAATTTTACAGTTTCTTCAGGTTGGTTTAGATAAAGGTTTGTCCGCAAGTTCCTTGAAAGGACAAATCTCTGCTCTTTCTGTTCTTTTTCACAGAAAGATTGCTAATCTTCCTGATATTCATTGTTTTGTACAAGCTTTGGTTCGTATTAAACCTGTCATTAAGTCTATTTCTCCTCCTTGGAGTTTGAATTTGGTTCTGGGGGCTCTTCAAGCTCCTCCTTTTGAACCCATGCATTCATTGGACATTAAATTACTTTCTTGGAAAGTTTTGTTCCTTTTGGCCATCTCTTCTGCCAGAAGAGTCTCTGAATTATCTGCTCTTTCTTGTGAGTCTCCTTTTCTGATTTTTCATCAGGATAAGGCGGTGTTGCGAACTTCTTTTGAATTTTTACCTAAGGTTGTGAATTCCAACAACATTAGTAAAGAAATTGTGGTTCCTTCATTATGTCCTAATCCTAAGAATTCTAAGGAGAAATCGTTGCATTCTTTGGATGTTGTTAGAGCTTTGAAATATTATGTTGAAGCTACTAAGTCTTTCCGAAAGACTTCTAGTCTATTTGTCATCTTTTCCGGTTCTAGAAAAGGTCAGAAAGCTTCTGCCATTTCTTTGGCATCTTGGTTGAAATCCTTAATTCACCATGCTTATGTCTAGTCGGGTAAAACCTTGCCTCAAAGGATTACAGCTCATTCTACTAGGTCAGTTTCTACTTCCTGGGCGTTTAGGAATGAGGCTTCGGTTGATCAGATTTGCAAAGCAGCAACTTGGTCCTCTTTGCATACTTTTACTAAATTCTACCATTTTGATGTGTTTTCTTCTTCTGAAGCAGTTTTTGGTAGAAAAGTACTTCAGGCAGCGGTTTCAGTTTGAATCTTCTGCTTATGTTTTCATTAAACTTTATTTTGGGTGTGGATTATTTTCAGCAGGAATTGGCTGTCTTTATTTTATCCCTCCCTCTCTAGTGACTTTTGCGTGGAAAGATCCACATCTTGGGTAGTCATTATCCCATACGTCACTAGCTCATGGACTCTTGCTAATTACATGAAAGAAAACATAATTTATGTAAGAACTTACCTGATAAATTAATTTCTTTCATATTAGCAAGAGTCCATGAGGCCCACCCTTTTTGTGGTGGTTATGATTTTTTTGTATAAAGCACAACTATTCCAATTCCTTATTTTATATGCTTTCGCACTTTTTTTATCACCCCACTTCTTGGCTATTCGTTAAACTGATTTGTGGGTGTGGTGAGGGGTGTATTTGTAGGCATTTTGAGGTTTGGGAAACTTTGCCCCTCCTGGTAGGAATGTATATCCCATACGTCACTAGCTCATGGACTCTTGCTAATATGAAAGAAATGAATTTATCAGGTAAGTTCTTACATAAATTATGTTTTCTTTCATATTGGCAAGAGTCCATGAGGCCCACCCTTTTATGGTGGTTATGATTTTTTGTATAAAGCACAATTATTTCCAAATTTCCTTTGTTGATGCTTTCTACTCCTTTGTTTATCACCCCACTGCTTGGCTATTCATTAAACTGAATTGTGGGTGTGGTGAGGGGTGTATTTATAGGCATTTTGAGGTTTGGGAAACTTTGCCCCTCCTGGTAGGATTGTATATCCCATATGTCACTAGCTCATGGACTGTTGCCAATATGAAAGAAATGAATTTATTACGTAAGTTCTTACATAAATTATGTTTTTTTTTTAAACATTTAACACAGAAAAAAAATGTTAATCAGATTACATGTCTGCAAAAGGAGGTACCCTGTGCCCACAGTCTGTGAGATAGTCTGACCCCCTATTACTGTATATATATATATATATATATATATATATATAGTAATATATAGTGACACTGTTTAACCCACCAGTACTGTATATAGTGAGTCAGTGACACAGTCTGTAATCTTCTGGTGAGATGTCTGGCCTGACCCTACCCATCCCAGTACTTTATAAAGTGACCACAGTAGTCTGTGACATGGTCCAGCCCCCCCTACTGTATATAGTGGTACTGTAGAGTGACACTGTTTACCCCCTCCCCCCATGCTGTAGTAACAAGGTCTGTAATTTGCTGGTTCCACAAACATACACATACATGCATAAATACACACACAGTCACATACATACATACATACATACATACAAACATACACACATAAACACCAATCGGTAAAACAGAAAGACTAACCCCTGTAGTCAGAGACACTAGTGAAGCATCATGTCACACTCACATGATATCAGTGCAGGCAGTGGCAGGTCAACTTTTTTTTTAAAAAAAAGCTGTCGCCATTGTGAACTCTGCGCCCCCTGTAGTTTCGCCCCTGTCTAAAATTGTAATGCTCATGGGATATTCCACTATCAGACCAAACTTGGTCAGTAGTCTTCTTATCCCGGCGTCAAGTGGAATGATAGGAAATATCCCAGAGCAGAGTGAGAGTTTGAAAAATGAGGTAAGCAGTACTCACAGCAGGCAGGGCAGTACTCAGCAGCAACAGGAATGTAATTCAGCAGTATGGCAGTTCAGGGGTAAACCAATAGAAGTACCGGGAACAGGGAGAAGTCGGCAACAAAAGGATATCCAGCAGTATAAAAGTTAAGGGGTAAACCAATAGAATGGTCAGACAGGCAGAGTACATCAACAGTTAAGCAATCCAGCAATGCAGAGGTTAAGGCAAGCAGAGTAGTCAAAACAGGCAGAGTTAATCAACAGTAAAGCAGTCCAGCAATTCAGGGGTTAAGGAAAGCAGAGTAGTAAAAACAGTCAGAGTTCAGCAACAGGGAATCAATACAGCAATTCAGCATACAGATATACAGCACCCAGGAGCACAAGAAGTAACACCTATACTTGTGCACAGGTGAGAGAGACTGAAGCCTTTACATAGGGAAGACAGGGTGGATGGTGATGATGTCATCACCAAGCTGCAGTTACACTGCCGTATCCCTAGCAACAGAAGGCGTGCCTGTGTCCATGGTAATGGCCACAGCAGAGCAGCGTGACAAAAATTTAAAAATATAAAAAATAAAAAATACTAAATTAAGAAAAATAACAAACAATTACGAAAAATAACAAATGAAATGATCAAACATAAAAACAATTACACCTAATCTAATAACCCCCCGCCAAAATAAAAAAAAAAACCCTAGCCTACAATAAACTACCAAGAGCCCTTAAAAGGGCCTTTCGTAGGGCATTGCCCTAAAAAAAATCAGCTCTTTTACCTGGAAAAAAAATACAAAGACCCCCCAACAGTAAAAGCTACCACCCAACCAACCCCCCAAAATAAACAAACTAACTCTAACAAAAACATAAGCTACCCATTGCCCTGAAAATGGCATTTGTATGGACATTGTCCTTAAAAGGGCATTCAGCTCTTTTAACTAAAGCGCAAAACCCTAATCTAAAAAAAAAAAACACCCAAAAAGATTTAAAAATAACCTAACACTAACCCCCGAAGATCCACTCACAGTTTTTGAAGTCCGGACATCCATCCTCAGCCAGACTGTGAGAAGTCTTCATCCAGGCGGCGAGAAGTCTTCATCCAGGCGGCGTCTTCTATCTTCATCCAAGTGGCACAGAGCAGATCCATCCTTGAAGACATCCGGCGCGGGGCGTCCTCTTCATATGGTCACCACCATACACTGGTTCTTCAATGCAAGGCAGCCAATAGAATTTCAGTAGCTCTCATCTTATTGGCTGATTTGAACAGCCAAAAGGATTTCAGTAGCTCTCATCCTATTGGCTGTTTTGAATTTCAAGAATCAAATCAGCCAATAGGAATGCAAGGGACGCCATTCCCATTCTGTAGCCATGCTTACTGTTTGATGAGGTGCTCCATGTAGATTTGTCTTTCTCCTCTTCTATGACTTGCTGCTCTCTCTCTACTGTGTTAGGCAGATGTAAAAAAAATTGTTTAATAAATAAGGTTAATGCTGAGCTGTTGTTCTGTCCAGTTGTGGTAGTGTACCTCAGCGTACCAAGGGGGGTAGCACTGCCTACTATGAGCTGCCGCTCTAGGCCTAAAACGCCCGATCCTACACAGCAAATTTCAGGATAAATAGCACACCATTAAATAGCACAGTGGTAATCTGTATAGAGTTTGAGTTTTCGCTGTTTGATGACTCCGATATCGGCAGCATGTCAGAGATTCAGCCAGAGCTCTGGAGAGTTGCGACCGTTCAGGATCGCTATTGGGACATGCCCTGAAATTGTTTATTAACACTGCTGTCTCTAAGGCGTTAGCTGCTCGCCCACATTCAAACAAGCATCAAAGGCCAGTTCAAAATGTACCTTCCACTTCTTATATGTGCCCTGATAAAGGAGATATGGGGTGTCTTCAGATGGTGAAGTTTCTCTGGACATGAGGATCCCTCATCTGATGTAGAACCTGATAATTCCTCTTTTTTTATTTAAAGTTGAACATTTTCGTTCTCTTTTAAAAGAGGTCTTAGTCACTTTAGGGGTAGATGATCTTCTGATGATAAACCTTGTGATCATTTAAATTCAGTTTTTTAAAAGTGGGGTCACTCTCTCTGAGGTTTTCCCGGTGTCTGATGCTGTCTCTGACATGATTGCTAGGGAATGGTCTAAGCCAGGTGGGCCTTTTAGTTATATCTTTTACCTACTGCTATTTGTGATGCTGTGTTTGATATTAAGAAAATGTCAAAAGCATGTCTTTAGCTATTCTTACCAGGAGGGCCCTGTGTCTTAAATCCTGGAATATGGTGTCTAAATCTAGATTATTCTCTCTTTCCTTTCAAGGTAGAAACTTATTTGGGTCTATTATTTCTACTATTACTGGGAGAGGGAAGTCTAAAGGAAAATCTAAAGCTCCTAATTGTTTTTGTTCCTTTCATCAAAATAAAGAGCAAAACACTGACTCTTCTATTCAAAAGCAAGGATCCTCTGGTTCAATCTGGAGACCTAATGCTAATTGGAACAAATACAAACAGGGTAAGAAGTTTGTTTCCATCTCCAAGACTGTATGAAGATGCAGCCCTCGACCCAGTAGTCCTTGGGTTCAGTCTGTCTCAGATCCCTGGGTTCAGAATATTATTTCTCAGAGATATCAAATTGGTTTCAGAGCAAAGCCTCCCAGAGGAAGGTTTCTTCTGTCCAATGTCCCAAGGAATCCCATAAAAGCTCAAGCTTTTCTTCAATCTGTCTTAGATCTGGAAGATATGGGAGCAATTGTTCTGACCGCAAAGGGGGTTTGGGACCCTCTGGAGGCGAGGTTGCCAATCAATATTCTGGAACTCACAGAATACTCAGGACCCTTCAAGCTTGGCCTCTATTGACATTTTAGTTTTTTTCTCCATTTCCAGACAATGTTACAACAGTAGCTTATGTCAACCATCAGGGGGGAACTCACAGTTACCTGGCTATGATGGAGGTGTCTCAAATTGTCTAATCTTATTGGGCCATTTATCAGGCAGAGTATGAAGAAGGGCAGTAAGAGAATATTGATATATTAAAGTTCCCTCCACGTGCAGTACTGCATAATAGTCAGCACCAACCAGCCAATCTAGTGCGATCTTTCCAGTACAGACTAAGTTATATACTTCTATGTCAGGCATCGCAAATCCTCCTTCAGTTCTGAAGAGAAAGAGTTTTATAAAAGGTACTGCCCTTCTTTTCCCTCCCCATAAAAATTGTAGACATGCCCTTTTAATTTTTTTTTTAAATCAAGATTGGAAGGTTTTGCATTAAATAGAGCAGTTTAGGGAATAGTAAACTTTTTATTAAATTGATTTTACCAGTTAAGGTTAACTTAAATTTCGTCCATTTTTCCATATCATGTTTAATTTTGCGGAAGATTGGAGGGTAATTAAAATCATACCATTCTTTAAAGTATTTAGATAATTTGATTCCTAAATATATGAAGGATTCTTTTGCTTCTTTAAAAGGAGAAGATTGAAACAAATCCTTATTCTCACTTAACCAATACATTTCTGTATTTAGTGAATTTACTTTATAGCCTGAGAAGGCCCCGAAGTCCTGTAAAATTTGAATTAGTACTGGTATGTTTTTTTTTGCATTTGTCAATAAGACTAGTAAATCATCAGCATATAATAATGTTGTTACCCTTCTTTTACCCAGATTAATCCCGTCCAATTCTTTCCTCAGTTGTATAGCAAGAGGCTCAAAGGACAGATAAAACAAGTAGGGGGACAATGGGCATCCTTGTCTTGAGCCCTTATGTAAGAGAAAATGATCTGAGAGGTTTTCATTAACAGAGGCTATAGATGAATTGTATATTAAGCGAATAAAATGCAGGAAAGGGCCCTCGACCCCATACTTCCTTAATGCTGTAAACAAATGATCCCAAGTAATAGAGTCAACGGCCTTCTCCGCATCAATTGACACTATTGCTGCATCTTGCTTTACTATACCATCTTTCTTATCTATTTATGATTGGTACACATTTAATAATAGTTGAGGCTTACGCAAGTTACGAGAGAACTTTCTACCCGGCATGAAACCTACTTGATCCTTATGGAGGATCCAATAAGAAGTTTGAATCTAGCTGCTATAATAGACATGAGGATTTTGTAATCACAGTTTAGAAGCGATATCGGTCTATACAAACTGATCTCTTCTGGATTTTTTTTTTAGAATCAAGACTATAAGTGGTGCGGCAAAATACTTTGAGCATGGTATGTTACTAGTAAAGTATTGATTAAGTAAAGTTACTAGTAGGGGTGCAATATCTTCAGAGAGAATTTTATATAACTCAGCTGGGATCTGATCTGGTCCTGAGGCCTTATTGGCTGACAGTTTTTTAATAGCATTAGTTACTTCTAGTAGTGTTATAGGGGTATTCAGTTTGTGCAAACTGGACCTGTCTAATCTTGGGACCTGTATTTTTCCCCAAAACTCATCCTTAGTTTGTATATTTATTGGGGTCTCGGAGTATAATTCTTGAAAACAATGAAATATATAGCTTTTGACCTCTTTGATATTGGTGATTCTGCCAGTTGAAATCTTAAGAGCTTCAAGCATATCTCTCTTTTTTTTGGATTTAGTTAAGTTGGTTAGGTTAATTATTATTAACTCTAATCCGAGCATTTTTTCACTCACTAAAAAATAGTCTATTCTGGACATGGTTTCATATCATCGGGATTCACATAAAAATTTCCTTAAAGGGACACTGTAACCAAAATTTTTCTTTCGTGATTCAGATTGAGCATGAAATTTTAAGCAACTTTCTAATTTACTCCTATTTTCAATTTTTCTTCGTTCTCTTGCTATCATTATTTGAAAAAGAAGGCATCTAAGCTTTTTTTTGGTTTCAGTACTCTGGACAGCACTTTTTTATTGGTGGATGAATTTATCCACCAATCAGCAAGGACAACCCAGGTTGTTCACCAAAAATGGGCCGGCATCTAAACTTACATTCTTGCATTTCAAATAAAGATACCAAGAGAATGAAGAAAATTTGATAATTGGAGTAAATTAGAAAGTTGCTTAAAATGTCATGCTCAATCTGAATCACGAAAGAAAAATTTTGGTTACAGTGTCCCTTTAAGTCTGGGTTTTGAGTCCGCCAGATATCTTTAACATGCAATAGATTACATAAATTCGTAAACACTTTATAGAGCTCTTGGGGTTTGGGAAACTTTGCCTCCTGCTGATGGGGAAGTTATTACCATTTGTAAGGGATTGTGGACTCTCACCACCATGAAAGAAATTAATTTATCAGGGAAGCATAAATTATGCTTTTTCCCAATACTTCCTTTTTTTTCTTCCTTTTTTTAACTTTGCTCTAATGCTGCCACCTCTGGCTTTTCACTAGTTGACTATGAAGTTTTGATTAATTAAATAAATGTGAACCACAGGGATGACGTTTCTAAGCTGTGTAACTTTCAGCCTCAATAAATAATACATGTTAAATCTGCTTTGAAACTCTGTCACTGTAAGTGGTTGTCATCTGTTTAATTCATACTAATATCTCCATAATTAATAGAAACAGAGAATGAATTGGTAAAGGTTTTAAACTTAACAAAAAGTAGATATAATATGTAGTTGTATTTTATTCATTCTAATATTTTAGATGTTGTAACAATCTTGATTTTTTTTTTTTGCTTCCTCAGTAATTTAGTCACACAGGTTTAAATTTTCCTGCAGAATTATAGTTTACACATTAAAGGGACATGAATCCCAATTTTCTTTCATGTAATTAGCAAGAGTCCATGAGCTAGTGACGTATGGGATATACATTCCTACCAGGAGGGGCAAAGTTTCCCAAACCTTAAAATGCCTATAAATACTCCCCTCACCACACCCACAATTCAGTTTTTACAAACTTTGCCTCCGATGGAGGTGGCGAAGTAAGTTTGTGCTAGATTCTACGTTGATATGCGCTCCGCAGCAAGTTGGAGCCCGGTTTTCCTCTCAGCGTGCAGTGAATGTCAGAGGGATGTGAGGAGAGTATTGCCTATTTGAATGCAGTGATCTCCTTCTACGGGGTCTATTTCATAGGTTCTCTGTTATCGGTCGTAGAGATTCATCTCTTACCTCCCTTTTCAGATCGACGATATACTCTTATATATACCATTACCTCTGCTGATTCTCGTTTCAGTACTGGTTTGGCTTTCTACAAACATGTAGATGAGTGTCCTGGGGTAAGTAAATCTTATTTTCTGTGACACTCTAAGCTATGGTTGGGCACTTTGTTTATAAAGTTCTAAATATATGTATTCAAACATTTATTTGCCTTGACTCAGAATGTTCAACTTTCCTTATTTTTCAGACAGTCAGTTTCATATTTGGGATAATGCATTTGAATTAATCATTTTTTCTTACATTCAATTTGACTCTTTTTTTCCTGTGGGCTGTTAGGCTCGCGGGGGCTGAAAATGCTTCATTTTATTGCGTCATTCTTGGCGCGGACTTTTTTGGCGCAAAAATTATTTTCCGTTTCCGGCATCATACGTGTCGCCGGAAGTTGCGTCATTTTTTGACGTTATTTTGCGCCAAAAATGTCGGCGTTCCGGATGTGGCGTCATTTTTGGCGCCAAAAGCATTTAGGCGCCAAATAATGTGGGCGTCTTATTTGGCGCTAAAAAATAAGGGCGTCGCTTTTTTCTCCACATTATTTAAGTCTTATTTTTTCATTGCTTCTGGTTGCTAGAAGCTTGTTCTTTGGCATTTTTTTCCCATTCCTGAAACTGTCATTTAAGGAATTTGATCAATTTTGCTTTATATGTTGTTTTTTCTCTTACATATTGCAAGATGTCTCACGTTGCATCTGAGTCAGAAGATACTACAGGAAAATCGCTGTCTAGTGCTGGAGCTATCAAGCTAAGTGTATCTGCTATAATTTTTGGTATCTGTTTCTCCAGCTGTTGTTTGTATTGCATGTCATGACAAACTTATTAATGCAGATAAAATTTCCTTTAGTACTGTTACATTACCTGTTGCTGTTCCGTCAACATCTAATTTTCAGAGTGTTCCTGATAAACATAAGAGATTTTATTTTTTAAATCCATTAAGAAGGCTATGTCTGTTATTTCTCCTTCTAGTTTACATAAAAGTCTTTTAAAACTTCGCTTTTTTCAGATGAATTTTTAAATGAACATCATCATTCTGATACTGATAATGGTTCTTCTGGTTCAGAGGTTTCTGTCTAAGAGGTTGATGCTGATAAATCTTTGTATTTGTTCAAGATGGAATTTATTCGTTCTTTATTTAAAGATGTATTAATTGCATTAGAAATAGAGGATTCTGGTCCTCTTGATACTAAATCTAAACGTTTAATTAAGGTTTTTAAATCTCCTGTAGTTATTCCAGAAGTGTTTAATCTCCCTGATGCTATTTCTGAAGTAATTTCCAGGGAATGGAATAATTTGGGTAATTCTTTTACTCCTTCTAAACGTTTAAGCAATTATATCCTGTGCCATCTGACAGATTAGAGTTTTTTTGGGACAAAATCCCTAAGGTTATGGGGCTGTCTCTACTCCTGCTAAATGTGCTACTATTCCTACGGTAGATAGTAATTCATTTTAAGGATCCTTTAGATAGGAAAATTGAATCCTTCTAAGAAAAGCTTACTTATGTTCAGGTAATCTTCTTAGACCTGCTATATTTTTAGCGGATGTTGCTGCAGCTTCAACTTTTTGGTTAGAAGCTTTAGCGCAACAAGTAACAGATCATAATTTTATAGCATTATTATTATTCTATAACATGCTAATAATTTTATTGGTGATACCATCTTTTGATATCATTAGAGTTGATGTCAGGTATATGTCTCTAGCTATTTTAGCTAGAAAAGCTTTATGGATTAAACTTGGAATGCTGATATGTCTTCTAAGTCAACTTTGCTTTCCTTTTCTTTCCAGGGTAATAAATTATTATTTCAACTGTTTCTGGAAGGAAGGGAACTTTTTTACCAAAGGATAAAAAATCTAAGGTAAATTTAGGTCTAATAATCATTTTTCGTTCCTTTCCTCACAATAAGGAACAAAAGCCTGATCCTTCATCCTCAGGAGCGGTATCAGTTTGGAAACTATTTCCAGTTTGGAATATATCCAAGCCTTATAGAAAACCTATAGCCAGCTCCTAAGTACCCATGAAGGTGCGGACCTTATTCCAGCTCAGCTGGTATGGGGCAGATTACGTTTTCTTCAAAGAAATTTTGATCAATTCCGTTCTCAATTTCTGGTTTTAGAACATTGTTTCAGAAAGGTACAGCATTGGCTTCAGTTAAGGCCTCCTGCTAAGAGATTTTTTTTTTCTTTCCCGTGTCCCAGTTAACACAGCAAAGGCTCAGCATTTCTGAAATGTGTTTCAGATCTAGAGTTGGCTGGAGTAATTATGCCAGTTCCAGTTCTGGAACAGGGGCTGGGGTTTTATTTTATCTCTTCATTGTACCAAAGAAGGTCAATTCCTTCAGACCAGTTCCGGATCTATCAATATTGAATCGTTATGTAAGGATACCAACATTCAGTTTCTGTAGGACTGTCCTGCCTTTTGTTTAGCAAGGGCATTATATGTCTACAATAGATTTACAGGATGTGTATCTGCATATTCCGATTCATCCAGATCACTTTTAGTGTCTGAGATTCTCTTTTTAGACAAGCATTACCAGTTTTGTGGCTCTACCGTTTGGCCTAGCCTCAGTTCCAAGATTTTTTTTCAAAGATTCTCGGTGCCCTTCTTTCTGTAATCAGAGAACAGGGTTTTGGTATTTCCTTATTGGACGATATCTGGGTACTTGCTCAGTCTTCTCATTTTCGAAGAATCTCATATGAATCGACTTGTGTTGTTTCTTCAAGTTCATGGTTGGAGGATCAATTTACCAATCAGTTCATTGATTCCTCAGACAAGGGTAACCTTTTTAGGTTTCTAGAATAGATTCAGTGTCTATGACTCTGTCCTTGTCAGACAAGAGAAGTTTAACATTGATTTCAGCTTGTCAAAACCTTCAGTCACAATCATTCCCTTTGGTAGCCTTATGCATGGAAATTTTAGGTCTTAGGACTGTCGCATCAGATGCGATCTCCTTTGCTCGTTTTCACATGCGACCTCTTCAGCTCTGTATGCTGAACCAATGGTGCAGGGATTACTCAAAGATATCTCACTTAATATCTTTAAACCGATTATACGACACTCTCTGACATGGTGGACAGATCACCATCGTTTAGTTCAGGGGGCTTCTTTGTTCTTCCGACCTGGACTATAATCTCAACAGATGCAAGTCTTACAGGTTGGGGAGCTGTGTGGGGGTATCTGACGGCACAAGGGGTTTGGGAATCTCAGGAGGTGAGATTTCCGATCAATATTTTGGAACTCCGTGCAATTTCAGAGCTCTTCAGTCTTGGCCTCTTCTGAAGAGAGAGTTGTTCATTTGTTTTCAGATAGACAATGTCACAACTGTGGCATACATCAATCATCAAGGAGGGACTCCCAGTCCTCTGGCTATGAAAGAAGTATCTCGAATTTTGGTTTGGGCGGAATCCAGCTCCTGTCTAATCTCTGCGGTTCATATCCCAGGTATGGACAATTGGAAAGCGGATTATCTCAGTCGCCAAACGTTGCACCTGGGCGAATGGTCTTCACCCAGAGGTATTTCCTCAGATTGTTCAAATGTGGGAACTCCCAGAAATAGATCTGATGGCTTCTCATCTAAACAAGAAACTTCCCTGGTATCTGTCCGGATCCAGGGATCCTCGGGCGGCGGCAGTGGATGCATTATCTCTTCCTTAAAAGTGTCATCCTGCCTATATCTTTCTGCCTCTAGTTCTTCTTCCAAGGGTATTCTCCAATATTCTAAGGAATGCTCGTTTGTCCTGCTGGTAGCTCCAGCATGGCCTCACAGGTTTTGGTATGCGGATCTTGTCCGGATGGCCTCTTGCCAGCTGTGGACTCTTCCGTTAAGACCAGTCTTTCTGTCTCAAGGTTCTTTTTTCCATCAGGATCTCAAAACCTTAATTTTAAGGTGTGGAGTTTGAACGCTTGATTCTTGGTCAAAGAGGTTTCTCTGACTCTGTGATTGATACTATGTGACAGGCTCGTAAATCTGTATCTAGAGAGATATATTATAGAGTCTGGAAGACTTATATTTCTTCAGGATGGTTTAGATAAAGGTTTGTCCGCAAGTTTCTTGAAAGACAAATCTCTGCTCTTTCTGTTCTTTTTCACAGAAGGATTGCTAATCTTCCTGATATTCATTGTTTTGTACAAGCTTTGGTTCGTATAAAACCTGTCATTAAGTCAATTTCTCCTCCTTGGAGTTTGAATTTGGTTCTGGGGGCTCTTCAAGCTCCTCCTTTTGAACCCATGCATTCTTTGGTCATTATATTACTTTCTTGGAAAGTTTTGTTTCTTTTGGCCATCTCTTCTGCCAGAAGAGTCTCTGAATTATCTACTCTTTTTTGTGAGTCTCCTTTTCTGATTTTGCATCAGGATAAGGCGGTGCTGCGAACTTCTTTTGAATTTTTTACCTAAGGTTGTGAATTCTAACAACATTAGTAGAGAAATTGTGGTTCCTTCATTATGTCCTAATCCTATGAATTCTAAGGAGAAATCATTGCATTCTTTGGATGCTGTTAGAGCTTTGTAATATTATGTTGAAGCTATTAAGTCTTTCCGAAAGACTTCTAGTCTATTTGTCATTTTTTCCGGTTCTAGAAAAGATCAGAAAGCTTCTGCCATTTCTTTGGCATCTTGGTTGAAATCTTTATTTCATCATGCCTATGTTGAGTCGGGTAACACTCCGCCTCAAAGGATTACAGCTCATTCTACTAGGTTAGTTTCTACTTCCTGGGCGTTTAAGAATGAAGCTTCGGTTGATCAGATTTGCAAAACAGCAACTTGGTCCACTTTGCATACTTTTTACTAAATTCTACCATTTTGATGTGTTTTCTTCTTCTGAAGCAGTTTTTGGTAGAAACGTACTTCAGGCAGTGGTTTCAGTTTGAATCTTCTGCTTATGTTTTTTCATTAAAAATTTTATTCTGGGTGTGGATTATTTTCAGCAGGAATTGGCTGTCTTTATTTTATACCTCCCTCTCTAGTGACTCTTGTGTGGAAAGATCCACATCTTGGGTAATCATTATCCCATACGTCACTAGCTCATGGACTCTTGCTAATTACATGAAAGAAAACATAATTTATGTAAGAACTTACCTGATAAATTCATTTCTTTCATATTAGCAAGAGTCCATGAGGCCCGCCCTTTTTTGTGGTGGTTTTGATTTTTTTGTATAAAGCACAATTATTCCAATTCCTTATTTTATATGCTTTCGCACTTTTTTCTTATCACCCCACTTCTTGGCTATTCGTTAAACTGAATTGTGGGTGTGGTGAGGGGTGTATTTATAGGCATTTTAAGGTTTGGGAAACTTTGCCCCTCCTGGTAGGAATGTATATCCCATACGTCACTAGCTCATGGACTCTTGCTAATATGAAAGAAATGAATTTATCAGGTAAGTTCTTACATAAATTATGTTTTTTCTTTCCTGATTCATATAGAACATACAGTTTTAAACAACTTTCAAATTTACTTCTATTATCTAAATTGCTTCATTCTTTTGGCTTCCTTTGTTGAAAAGTATACCTAGATAGGCTCAGGAGCTTGGAGCTAGCTGCTAATTGGTGGCTGAACTTGTATGCCCATTTTCATTGGCTTACAAATGTGTTCAGCTAGCACCCAGGAGTGCATTGTTGCTTCTTTAATAAAAGATACCAAGAGAATGAAGCAAAATTGATACTAGAAAGAAATTGAAAAGTTGCTTAAAAATGTATAATCTATCTGAATCATAAAATATTTTTGAGGGGTTTCATGTCCCTTTAACATCTATCTCATAATTGCACAGCATACACATAATCATTTCTGTATTCCACCTGAAAAAATAAATAAATCAAATTGAAGTATTTAGATGATATAAAGTGACCTGGAAAGGTCGCCCTGCACATCACAGCCATGGAACTTAGTCCAAAAGTTACCCAGGGCACACTTGATTTACACAATCGTACACAATATAAGCTTAGAGGGGATGAGGCACTTACTTGGATTATATTTTTGTTTAGGAGTGTTTTAGTGTTTGCAGGTCATTTAATACTTTCTCTGTATACAAATGTCCCACACAGGTAATGTAATAAGCTTTTCAAGGTTCATATGATCCTGGTTTAATGTAACATTTTCTATTGGTCTCAAGTTGTAAGAAGAAAAACAAACCATTGTACATCCTAGACATTTGAAACCCGCCCAATTTCACCTGATAGAGACAAGTGGGGGCCGAATTGTCAATGGCTGTCTGACATGATACGCTATATTGTATCATGTCCGACAGACATCGCTGAAAGCCAACAGTATACGCTGTCGGCATTTAATATTGCACAAGCAGTTCTGGTGAACTGCTTGTGCAATGACACCCCCTACAGATTTGCGGCCAATCGGACGCTAGCAAGGGGTGTCAATCAATCCAATCGTATAGGATCTGGTGGATTTATGTCCGCAGCCTCAGAGGCAGGGGACCAGTTAAGGAACAGCGGTCTTAAGAACGCTGCGTCATAACTCCTGTTCCCGGCGAGCCTGAAGGCCCGCGCAGAAACAGGGGCATCAGGGCCATTCGGCCCTTGATAAATCGGCCCCAAGTGGTCTTAGTATAGCTTTGACACCAGAGCATCTTAAGTGTCAATCTATACATGGGGGAACCAACATTTATAAATCATTTATTTATTTTATTTCTTTCATGTAATTAGCAAGAGTCCATGAGCTAGTGACGTATGGGATATACATTCCTACCAGGAGGGGCAAAGTTTCCCAAACCTCAAAATGCCCACAAATACACCCCTCACCACACCCACAAATCAGTTTTACAAACTTTGCCTCCCGTGGAGGTGGTGAAGTAAGTTTGTGCTAGATTCTACGTTGATATGCGCTTCGCAGCAGGATGGAGCCCGGTTTTCCTCTCAGTGTGCAGTGAATGTCAGAGGGATGTGAGGAGAGTATTGCCTATTTAAATTCATTGATCTCCTTCTACGGGATCTTTTTCATAGGTTCTCTGTTATCGGTCATAGAGATTCATCTCTTACCTCCCTTTTCAGATCGACGATATACTCTTATATACCATTACCTCTACTGATTCTCGTTTCAGTACTGGTTTGGCTTTCTACTACATGTAGATGAGTGTCCTGGGGTAAGTAAGTTTTATTTTTTGTGACACTCTAAGCTATGGTTGGGCACTTTTTTATAAAAGTTCTAAATATATGTGTTTAAACATTTATTTGCCTTGATTCAGGATGATCAATATTCCTTATTTCAGACAGTCAGTTTCATTATTTGGGATAATGCATATGAATTTTCAATTTTTTCTTACCTTTCAAATTGACTTTTTTCCCTGTGGGCTGTTAGGCTCGCGGGGGCTGAAAATGCTTTATTTTATTGCGTCATTCTTGGCGCAGACTTTTTTGGCGCAAAAAATTTCTTTGTCATTTCCGGCGTCATACTTGTCGCCGGAAGTTGTTTGTGATTGTGTCATTTTTTTGACGTTTTGCGCCAAAAATGTCGGTGTCACCGGATGTGGCGTCATTCTTGGCACCAAAAGCGTTTAGGCTCCAATAATGTGGGCGTCTTTTTTGGCGCTAAAAAATGTGGGCGTCATTATTGTCTCCACCTTTTTTTCACATTATTTAAGTATCATTTTTCTTTTGCTTCTGGTTACTAGAGGCTTGTTCATTGGCATTTTTTCCCATTCCTGAAACTGTCATTTAAGGAATTTGATAGATTTTGCTTTATATGTTGTTTTTTCTCTTACATATTGCAAAATGTCTCAGATTGACCCTGGATCAGAAGCTACTTCTGGAAAAACGCTGCCTGATGCTGGTCCTACCAAAGTTAAGTGCATTTGTTGTAAACTTCGGCTGTAGTTTGTGATGAATGTCATGATAAACTTGCTAATGCAGATAAAATTTCCATTAGTAATATTCCATTACCTGTTGCTGTTCCATCAACATCTATTACTCAGGATGTTCCTGTTAATATAAGAGATTTTGTTTCTAAATCTATTAGGAAGGCTATGTCTGTAATTCCTCCTTCCAGTAAGCGTAAAAGGTCTTTTAAAACTTCTCATTTCTCAGATGAATTTTTAAATGAACATCATCATTCTGATTCTGTCTCTGATGAGGATTTTTCTGGTTCAGAGGATTCAGTCTCAGATATTGACACTGATAAATCTTCATATTTATTTAAAATGGAATTTATTCGTTCTTTGCTTAAAGAAGTTTTAATTGCATTAGAAATGGAGGATTCTAGTCCTCTTGATATTAATCTACTAAGCGTTTAAATTCAGTTTTTAAACCTCCTACAGTTATTCCGGAAGTTTTTCCTGGCCCTGATGCTATTTCTGAAGTAATTTCTAGGGAATGGAATAATCTGGGTAATTCTTTTACTCCTAAAAGATTTAAGAAATTGTATCCTGTGCCATCTGACAGATTAGAGTTTTGGGACAAAATCCCTAAAGTTGATGGGGCTATCTCTACTCTTGCTAAGCGTACTACAATTCCTACAGCAGATAGTACTTCTTTTAAAGATCCTTTAGATAGGAAGATTGAATCCTTTCTAAGGAAAGCTTATTTATGTTCAGGTAATCTTCTTAGGCCTGCTATTTCTTTGGCTGATGTTGCTGCAGCTTCCACTTTTTGGTTGGAGGCTTTGGCACAACAAGTGTCAGATCATAATACTCATAGCATTGTTAAGCTTCTTCAACATGCTAATAACTTTATTTGTGATGCCATCTTTGATATAATTAGAGTTGATGTCAGGTATATGTCTTTAGCTATTCTAGCTAGAAGAGCTTTATGGCTTAAAACTTGGAATGCTGATATGTCTTCTAAGTCAACTTTGCTTTCTCTTTCTTTCCAAGGTAATAAATTGTTTGGTTCCCAGTTGGATTCTATTATTTCAACTGTTACTGGGGGGAAAGGAACTTTTTTACCTCAGGATAAAAAATCTAAAGGTAAATATAGGGCTGCTAATCGTTTTCGTTCCTTTCGTCAGAATAAGGAACAAAAACCTGATCCTTCCCTTAAAGGAACGGTTTCTGTTTGGAAACCGTCTCCAGTCTGGAATAAATCCAAGCCTTTTAGAAAGCCAAAGCCAGCTCCCAAGTCCACATGAAGGTGTGGCCCTCATTCCAGCGCAGCTGGTAGGGGGCAGATTACGATTTTTCAAAGAAATTTGGATCAATTCGATTCACAGTCTTTGGATTCAGAACATTGTCTCACAAGGGTACAGAATAGGTTTCAAGGTAAGGCCACCTGCAAGAAGATTTTTTCTTTCTCGCATTCCAATAAATCCAGTGAAGGCTCAGGCGTTTCTGAAATGTGTTTCAGATCTAGAGTTGGCTGGAGTAATTGTGCCTGTTCCAGTTTTGGAACAGGGTCTGGGGTTTTACTCAAATCTATTCATTGTACCAAAGAAAGAGAATTCCTTCAGACCAGTTCTGGATTTAAAAATATTGAATCCTTATGTAAGGATACCAACATTCAAAATGGTAACTATAAGGACTATTCTGCCTTTTGTTCAGCAAGGGCATTATATGTCCACAATAGATTTGCAGGATGCATATCTGCATATTCCGATTCATCCAGATCACTTTCAGTTTCTGAGATTCTCTTTTCTAGACAAGCATTACCAATTTGTGGCTCTGCCGTTCGGTCTAGCAACGGTTCCAAGGATTTTTTCAAAGGTTCTCGGTGCCCTTCTATCTGTAATCAGAGAACAGGGTATTGTGGTATTTCCTTATTTGGACGATATCTTGGTACTTGCTCAGTCTTCACATTTAGCAGAATCTCATACGAATCGACTTGTCGTTTCTTCAAGAACATGGTTGGAGGATCAATTTACCAAAGAGTTCATTGATTCCTCAGACAAGGGTAACCTTTTTAGGTTTCCAGATAGATTCAGTGTCCATGACTTTGTCTCTGACGGACAAGAGACGTCTGAAATTAATTTCAGCTTGTCGAAACCTTCAGTTTCAATCATTCCCTTCGGTAGCCTTATGCATGGAAATTCTAGATCTTATGACTGCTGCATCGGACGCGATCCCTTTTGCTCGTTTTCACATGCGACCTTTTCAGCTCTGTATGCTGAACCAGTGGTGCAGGGATTATACAAAGATATAACAGTTAATATCTTTAAATCCGATTGTACGACACTCTCTTATGTGGTGGACAGATCACCATCGTTTAGTTCAAGGGGCTTCTTTTGTTCTTCCAACCTGGACTGTGATCTCAACGGATGCGAGTCTGACAGGTTGGGGAGCTGTATGGGGGTTTCTGACAGCGCAGGGGGTTTGGGAATCTCAGGAGGCGAGATTACCAATCAACATTTTGGAACTCTGTGCGATTTTCAGAGCTCTTCAGTCGTGGCCTCTTCTGAAGAGAGAATCGTTCATTTGTTTTCAGACGGACAATATCACAACCGTGGCATATGTCAATCATCAAGGGGGGACTCACAGTCCTCTGGCTATGAAAGAAGTATCTCGGATACTTGTATGGGTGGAATCCAGCTCCTGTCTAATTTCTGCGGTTCACATCCCAGGTATAGACAATTGGGAAGCGGATTATCTCAGTCGCCAGACGTTACATCCGGGCGAATGGTCTCTTCACCCAGAGGTATTTCTTCAGATTGTTCAAATCTGGGGTCTTCCAGAAATAGATCTGATGGCTTCTCATCCAAACAAGAAACTTCCCAGGTATCTGTCCAGATCCAGGGATCCTCAGGCGGAGGCAGTGGATGCATTGTCGCTTCCTTGGAAGTATCATCCTGCCTATATCTTTCCGCCTCTAGTTCTTCTTCCAAGAGTGATTTCCAAGATTCTAAAGGAGCGTTCGTTTGTACTGCTGGTGGCTCCAGCATGGCCTCACAGGTTTTGGTATGCGGATCTTGTTCGGATGGCTTCTTGCCAACCTTGGACTCTTCCGTTAAGACCAGACCTTCTATCTCAAGGCCCATTTTTCCATCAGGATCTCAAATCCTTAAATTTGAAGGTATGGAGATTGAACGCTTGATTCTCAGTCATAGAGGTTTCTTTGACTCCGTAATTAATACTATGTTACAGGCTCGTAAATCTGTGTCTAGGAAGATATATTATCGAGTCTGGAAGACTTACATTTCTTGGTGTTCTTCTCATCAATTTTCCTGGCATTCTTTTAGAATTCCTAGAATTTTACAGTTTCTCCAGGATGGTCTGGATAAAGGTTTGTCTGCAAGTTCCTTGAAAGGACAAATTTCTGCTCTTTCTGTGCTGTTTCACAGAAAGATTGCTAATCTTCCTGATATTCATTGTTTTGTACAAGCTTTGGTTCGTATCAAACCTGTCATTAAGTCAATTTCTCCTCCTTGGAGTTTAAATTTGGTTCTAGGAGCTTTACAAGCTCCTCCTTTTGAACCTATGCATTCTCTGGATATTAAATTACTTTCTTGGAAAGTTTTGTTTCTTTTGGCCATCTCTTCTGCTAGAAGAGTTTCTGAGTTATCTGCTCTTTCTTGTGAATCTCCTTTTCTGATTTTTCATCAGGATAAGGCAGTGTTGCGGACTTCATTTAAATTTTTACCTAAGGTTGTGAATTCTAACAACATTAGTAGAGAGATTGTGGTTCCTTCATTGTGTCCTAATCCTAAGAATTCTAAGGAAAGATCGTTACATTCTTTGGATGTGGTAAGAGCTTTGAAATATTATGTTGAAGCTACTAAAGATTTCCGAAAGACTTCTAGTCTATTTGTTATCTTTTCTGGTTCTAGGAAAGGTCAGAAGGCCTCTGCCATTTCTTTGGCATCTTGGTTAAAGTCTTTGATTCATCATGCTTATGTTGAGTCGGGTAGAACTCCGCCTCAAAGGATTACAGCTCATTCTACTAGGTCAGTTTCTACTTCCTGGGCGTTTAGGAATGAAGCTTCGGTTGATCAGATTTGCAAAGCAGCAACTTGGTCTTCTTTGCATACTTTTACTAAATTCTACCATTTTGATGTATTTTCTTCTTCTGAAGCAGTTTTTGGTAGAAAAGTACTTCAGGCAGCTGTTTCAGTTTGATTCTTCTGCTTATAATTTCAGTTTTTTTCATTATAAGATTTAAACTTTGTTTTGGGGTGTGGATTATTTTTCAGCGGAATTGGCTGTCTTTATTTTATCCCTCCCTCTCTAGTGACTCTTGCGTGGAAGTTCCACATCTTGGGTATTTATTATCCCATACGTCACTAGCTCATGGACTCTTGCTAATTACATGAAAGAAAACATAATTTATGTAAGAACTTACCTGATAAATTCATTTCTTTCATAATAGCAAGAGTCCATGAGACCCACCCTTTTTTTGTGGTGATTATGATTTTTTTTGTATAAAGCACAACTATTCCAATTCCTTATTTTTGATGCTTTCGCACTTTTTCTTATCACCCTACTTCTTGGCTATTCGTTAAACTGATTTGTGGGTGTGGTGAGGGGTGTATTTGTAGGCATTTTGAGGTTTGGGAAACTTTGCCCCTCCTGGTAGGAATGTATATCCCATACGTCACTAGCTCATGGACTCTTGCTAATATGAAAGAAATTAATTTATCAGGTAAGTTCTTACATAAATTATGTTTTCCCATGAATATTGCTTGTGATTCCTTAGTAGGTGTAAAACTGCTAGGACAGATTTTACATTTCAAATTACAGAAGATTCACCTTTGTTTCTATATGTATTCTTTATTATCTGCATTGAACTGAATCTTAAAAATAACAGACATGTTGGTAAAATACCAGCTAAGTGGCTACCCTATTACGATAGCTGGCGTAAGGTTTCAGTTTTTTTTCCAATAAGGTTTTTTTTTGCCGCCTTGTTCAAATTTTTGCTTTATCTTTAATAATTGTTTTTTTTTAATAGTTGTTCAACTTATTGGTTATTTCTGATCATTGAGGATAGTTAAGAGCTGGAGGATGACAGCCAGAGGCTTCAAAAATGGAATTTTGATCTTTAGGATTTTAGTACAACACTGTATATAACTGTTTCTCTTTCTTATGCACTCATTAAGTGATTCATATGCTTGACATAATTGTTCATAGCCATTAATCCCATTCGACAACAGAAAACAATGATTTGTAATTCTTTGGAACAATATGATGTTTGGATCCTTGAAGAAATGTGTGCCAAACCGTTCTGCAAAAAACAGATTAGCATAAGCTGGGGCCACACTGGAAACCATCTCCTTTCATTCATTTTCTAAATATTATCTATATTGAGTTTTAGGCATAGTTTCAGCACATCTCCACTCCGATGGCATGTCTAGACAAAATACTGCCATCGTGTCTTCATCTTGTGGGATCACAGAATAGATTCTTAGCTCATCTGTGTGACAAGAAAATCCTGTTCTATAATAGCTGGCATTTTATTGAGTGGTATAAATAATTTACATTAAATCCAGGCAAAAAGATGGAATATAAAGATAAATGTACAAACAATTCACAAAGTGAAAATACAAAATAAAAGTAAATGTGAAAATATGATGATCATATTAAAAAGTTCAAAAAATGGAAGGATATATCCGTTCCTGGTGAAGATTTTCCCTGGGACTTAAATCTTCAAACTTTGGAGCTTTCGCCCACCATTACATCAAAACGCGCAAGTGACGCGATTCAGATAGAGCCTGCAATTTTAAGCAACTTTCTAATTTACTCCTATTATCATTTTTTTCTTTGTTCTCTTGCTATCTTTATTTGAAATAGAAGGCATCTAAGCTATTTGTTTGGTTCAGAACCCTGGAAAGCACTTGGTCATTGGTGGATGAATATCCACCAATCAGCAAGAACAAAAATGGGCCGGCATCTAAACTTACATTCTTGCATTTCAAATAAAGATACAAAGAGAATGAAGAAAATTTGATAATACGAGTAAATTAGAAAGTTGCTTAAAATTTCATGCTCTATCTGAATCACAAAAGAAAAAATTTGTGTTCAGTGTCCCTTTAAGATTCTGCCCTCTATCCGTACCCATCCGGTATTATGGTTAAACTCTGGACAGTGATTACTAATTGTTTTCCTGTTGGATCCCTTGAAATATTGTGTACACTTAGCATTTGTGACGTTTTTATGATTTTAATAAATATACTTTCTTTTACTACTTCGTTGTAGGATACTATTTACTTACCAGTATAAAGTAGGTGTGCGCGCATCACATAGAGGTTGTATGAGCTCCAACAAATGTGAGTAACCATTCGTCCTATTTTTACATTGTATCCAGTGGGTTTACAGAATTACACAATTTTGTGTTCACTTTCATTCCATGTGAGGACTATTTGAATATACAAATCCCAGAGAAAATCTTCACCAGGAACGAATATATCCTTCCATTTCTTGAACTTTTAATATCATCATCATATTTTCACATTTACTTTTATTTTAAAAAGATGGAATATACTGTTTCAATGGTTCTGACAAATCATCCAAGTAAGTAGCCAGCAGTTGTAAAAGTGGTTGAATAGCTAAGAGTTTATCACCAACATATCCCTTTGTATTGTAGAAATGTATCATGTTTTTTTTAAAGATACTAGTGAGATCTGATGTTAGAGAACGGTAGGTAACATTACCTTCTAGTTGTTGTACTATCTCCCCTTGATAGTAGCAGTATTCAATAATGACTAGGGCTTGCCCTTTGTCTGCCTCCTGAAAAATTATATCCTTATTATTTGTCAAATCTTTTAGTCCTTTCCTCTCTTGAAGAGTGAAATCATGTCTACAGTAATTGAGTGTCTGCTAACCACAGATGTTTCTCAGTATTTTATTGTGCAGATGCTTACTATGTTGGTTTCTGGCCAGTACTTTTCCAAGAGTACCAGGATGAAGACTATGTAAAATTATATATATATATATATATATATATATATATATATATAGTGTTTCCTCTTAAAGATAGAAGACCCCATGGAAAGATATATATATCCTGCTCAGTTTGAATTAAATGACATGATTCTACCAAAACGTGAAATGTTTCTGCAGCATCAGGGTATTGTGCTCATTGTCACGATGACCTTTTTGCTTTTCAGAACGCTTTACAGATACACCTGACAGTTTTACAGCTTGGGTATCTGAGAATGAAAAAAACAATTATACATTAAGGACCCACTTCTCAAAAACTTGTGAGAGAAATAAGCTTAGTTTTACTGAGCATTATACTTTAAAGTAAGTGTTTCTCCTTCACATAAAGAATTTTAGAAAATTGGCAAAAAGAAAATCTTATTGTTTAAGCATCGACATGCAGAAAAATAGGGGTTAGACGCATTTCGGCTCACGCCGTCATCTGTGACCTTTGTTAATAAACTCCCTTTAATGAGATACACCATTCATAAGGTAAAAAATGCTTTTTAAACAATCCCTGAGGAGCCTTGTAATCAGTGACGGATTGGCCCGCTGGGGTAACAGGAGTTTTCCCAGTGGGGTGCCAGTGCTGCACGGCCATATTCTTTGGACCACGAGGTCATGGAGTGAGCCTTGTGCACATGCATAGCGCATTTATTCAAGTCCACTCCGCTCCTGCTGGGGGTGTGGGGGCAGATAAGTGGCCCCTCAAAACAACTATGTTAGCAGGCAAGGCAAGGTAAGGGGGTGGATGCTGGGCTGGAGAGAGCTGGGTCTGGTCTTCAAAAATTTCCAGGTCTGGTCTGATTTCTGCAAAATCTTTGGGAACTTTTTTTGAGCATTATATTGCAATGTATGTGCCTCTCCTTCATATTTGGAACACTGCATATCAATATAAACACCTCTCAAGCTAACATTTGCCTTTCTAAAAATTTTGAGGAACCTCATGGTACTGAAAAAATGCCTTCGATAATCTCGCCAGCGCGAAGAGCTTTAGATGATCAGGCCCTAAAGGTTTGATTTTCAAAGGTTCTCTTCTGCTGCATATCTTTGCCAAAACATTCTTGTAGATCACACAGATTCTGAAAGAAAATGGGCTGTCCCTCATCAAAAATGCATCGCCTGAAACAAAATTTAAGAAGCAGAGGTCTTAAGACCGCTGCTCCTTAACTCGTCTGCCACCTCTGAGGCGGCGGATAGCAATCATCCCGATCGGATGCGATCAGGATGATTGACATCCCCTGCTAGCGAATGTGCAGGGGGCATAGCTAGTGCTAAAGTTAATGCAAATTAATTAGTATTTTTTTTAGCTAGAATGTCTGTATTTAAAACGTATCTCACTAATAAAAGAGTCACAAGCTAACTCTCTGATTTTGGTATTGTATCTTGTTTTTAGAATGCAATCATACTTGCAAGGCTTCCTCATTATAATAAAAAACAAACAGGAAATGGGAGTTTTAAAAGGTGTACTACACTATCCCTTAAAACATCATTTTTACTATAATAGATTAAAATCTGCTCAAACCATAAGGTTAATAAGCAATCTACTCTTTCTAAGAACCTTTTTTTTTTTTAACTTCTTTTATTTAGCCCTAACCTTTTACGCGATTACTTCAGTCGCACTAACCCAAAAAGCCTTGCGCTCGTGTGGTCGCGTTTACTTTCAGCTGGTTATTTCTTGTCCTTTTACTACTTTTTTATACCCATTTGCTGCTCCTTAGGGAGTATTTGGAGACAATCCCACTTAAAAAGAGTAGATCACTTATTAACCTTATGGTTCCAATAGATTTTAAAGCTGTTTTAAAGAGATAGTGTAGTGTAAGGGTGATTGAACTTTAGTGAGTTGTGAGCTACTTTTTTGTAAAAGTATATACTGAGATCTAATTATGACAGATTTAAGAAAATTGCCCATGTAGCGTGCTCCAAATAGTAAGAAACATAAGGGTGTTGATGTGTTTTTCACATAAATAGTACACACAATGGTTTCCCATATAGTTAATGGTTTCCCATATTAGCAGTTATGATGTCCAAAGCTATGGAAAAACACATCGAGGCCTATTTATGAAAGGCCTGTCGGACATGATGCGACATTGCGGATCATGTCCGACAGACCTTGCTGAATGCGGAGAGCAATACGCTCTCTGCATTCAGCATTGCACCAGAAGCTCTTGTGAACTGCTGGTTCAACGCTGCCCCCTGTAGATTTGCGGCCAATCGGCCGCTAGCAGGGGTGTGTCAATCAACCCGATCTTATTCGATCGGGTTGAATTGCAGCGTTGTCTGTCCGCCTCCTCAGAGCAGGCGGACAGGTTATGGAGCAGCAGTCTTTAGACTTTAAACACGGGCCCTCATGCTCCATACAGAGCTTGATAAATGGGCCCCATTTCTTTCATGTAATTAGCAAGAGTCCATGAGCTAGTGACGTATGGGATATACATTCCTACCAGGAGGGGCAAAGTTTCCCAAACCTTAAAATGCCTATAAATACACCCCTCACCACACCCACAATTCAGTTTTACAAACTTTGCCTCCGATGGAGGTGGTGAAGTAAGTTTGTGCTAGATTCTACGTTGATATGCGCTCCGCAGCAAGTTGGAGCCCGGTTTTCCTCTCAGCGTGCAGTGAATGTCAGAGGGATGTGAGGAGAGTATTGCCTATTTGAATGCAGTGATCTCCTTCTAAGGGGTCTATTTCATAGGTTCTCTGTTATCGGTCGTAGAGATTCATCTCTTACCTCCCTTTTCAGATCGACGATATACTCTTATATATACCATTACCTCTGCTGATTCTCGTTTCAGTACTGGTTTGGCTATCTGCTATATGTAGATGAGTGTCCTGGGGTAAGTAAGTCTTATTTTCTGTGACACTCCTAGCTATGGTTGGGCACTTTGTTTATAAAGTTCTAAATATATGTATTCAAACATTTATTTGCCTTGACTCAGAATGTTCAACTTTCCTTATTTTCAGACAGTCAGTTTCATATTTGGGATAATGCATTTTAATTTAACATATTTTACCTTAAAATTTGACTTTTTCCCTGTGGGCTGTTAGGCTCGCGGGGGCTGAAAATGCTTCATTTTATTGCGTCATTCTTGGCGCGGACTTTTTTGGCGCAAAAATTCTATTTCCGTTTCCGGCGTCATACGTGTCGCCGGAAGTTGCGTCATTCTTTGACGTTATTTTGCGCCAAAAATGTCGGCGTTCCGGATGTGGCGTCATTTTTGGCGCCAAAAGCATTTAGGCGCCAAATAATGTGGGCGTTTTTTTTTGGGCGCTAAAAAATATGGGCGTCATTTTTGTCTCCACATTATTTAAGTCTCATTATTTATTGCTTCTGGTTGCTAGAAGCTTGTTCACTGGCATTTTTTTCCCATTCCTGAAACTGTCATTTAAGGAATTTGATCAATTTTGCTTTATATGTTGTTTTTTTCTTTTACATATTGCAAGATGTTCCACGTTGCAACTGAGTCAGAAGTTACTACAGGAAAATCACTGCACAGTGCTGGAGCTACCAAGCTAAGTCTGCTATAAACTTTTGGTATCTGTTTCTCCAGCTGTTATTTGTATTGCATGTCATGTCAAACTTATTAATGCAGATAAAATTTCCTTTAGTACTGTTACATTACCTGTTGCTGTTTCGTCAACATCTAATTTTCAGAGTGTTCCTGATAACATAAGAGATTTTATTTATTTTAAATCCATTAAGAAGGCTATGTCTGTTATTTCTCCTTCTAGTATACTTAAAAGTCTTTTAAAACTTCTCTTTTTTTCAGATGAATTTTTAAATGAACATCATCATTCTGATACTGATAATGGTTCTTCTGGTTCAGAGGTTTCTGTCTCAGAGGTTGATGCTGATAAATCTTTGTATTTGTTCAAGATGGAATTTATTCGTTCTTTACTTAAAGAAGTGTTATTTGCATTAGAAATAGAGGATTCTGGTCCTCTTGATACTAAATGTAAACGTTTAAATAAGGTTTTTAAATCTCCTGTAGTTATTCCAGAAGTGTTTTATCTCCCTGATGCTATTTCTGAAGTAATTTCCAGGGAATGGAATAATTTGGGTAATTTATTTACTCCTTCTAGACGTTTAAGCAAATTATATCCTGTGCCATCTGACAGATTAGAGTTTTTTTGGGACAAAAATCCCTAAGGTTATGGGGCTGTCTCTACTCCTGCTAATGTACTACTATTCCTATGGCAGATAGTACTTCATTTAAGGATCCTTTAGATAGGAAAATTGAATCCTTTCTAAGAAAAGCTTACTTATGTTCAGGTAATCTTCTTAGACCTGCTATATTTTTAGCGGATGTTGCTGCAGCTTCAACTTTTTGGTTAGAAGCTTTAGCGCAACAAGTAACAGATCATAATTTTATAGCATTATTATTATTCTATAACATGCTAATAATTTTATTGGTGATACCATCTTTTGATATCATTAGAGTTGATGTCAGGTATATGTCTCTAGCTATTTTAGCTAGAAAAGCTTTATGGATTAAACTTGGAATGCTGACATGTCTTCTAAGTCAACTTTGCTTTCCCTTTCTTTCCAGGGTAAATATTCATTTCGTTCCTTTCCTCACAACAAGGAACAAAAGCCTGATCCTTCATCCTCAGGAGCGGTATCAGTTTGGAAACTATTTCCAGTTTGGAATATATCCGAGCCTTATAGAAACCTATAGCCAGCTCCTAAGTACCTATGAAGGTGCGGCCCTTATTCCAGCTCAGCTGGTATGGGGCAGATTACGTTTTCTTCAAAGAAATTTGGATCAATTCCGTTCTTAATCTCTGGTTTCAGAAACATTGTTTCAGAAAGGTACAGAATTGGCTTCAAGTTAAGGCCTCCTGCTAAGAGATTCTTTTCTTTCCCGTGTCCCAGTTAACACAGCAAGGCTCAGCATTTCTGAAATGTGTTTCAGATCTAGAGTTGGCTGGAGTATTTATGCCAGTTCCAGTTCTGGAACAGGGGCTGGGGTTTTATTTTATCTCT
This sequence comes from Bombina bombina, assembly GCF_027579735.1. Classification (NCBI taxonomy): domain Eukaryota; kingdom Metazoa; phylum Chordata; class Amphibia; order Anura; family Bombinatoridae; genus Bombina; species Bombina bombina. The sequence continues at coordinate 199,387,444 of NC_069506.1, read as the reverse complement.
TCATTGTACCAAAGAAGGTCAATTCCTTCAGACCAGTTCTGGATCTATCATTATTGAATCGTTATGTTAGGATACCAACATTCAAGATGGTTACTGTAGGACTATCCTGCCTTTTGTTTAGCAAAGGCATTATATGTCTACAATAGATTTACAGGATGTGTATCTGCATATTCCGATTCATCCAGATCACTTTTAGTGTCTGAGATTCTCTTTTTAGACAAGCATTACCAGTTTTGTGGCTCTACCGTTTGGCCTAGCCTCAGTTCCAAGAATTTTTTTCAAAGGTTCTCGGTGCCCTTCTTTCTGTAATCAGAGAATAGGGTTTTGGTATTTCCTTATTTGGACGATATCTTGGTACTTGCTCAGTCTTCTCATTTTCGTAGAATCTCATACGAATCGACTTGTGTTGTTTCTTCAAGTTCATGGTTGGAGGATCAATTTACCAATCAGTTCATTGATTCCTCAGACAAGGGTAACCTTTTTAGGTTTCTAGATAAATTCAGTGTCTATGACTCTGTCCTTGTCAGACAAGAGAAGTTTAACATTGATATCAGCTTGTCAAAACCTTCAGTCACAATCATTCCCTTTGGTAGCCTTATGCATGGAAATGTTGGGTCTTAGGACTGCCGCATCAGATGCGATCTCCTTTGCTCGTTTTCACATGCGACCTCTTCAGCTCTGTATGCTGAACCAATGGTGCAGGGATTACTCAAAGATATCTCAATTAATATCTTTAAACCGATTTTACGACACTCTCTGACATGGTGGACAGATCACCATCGTTTAGTTCAGGGGGCTTCTTTGTTCTTCCGACCTGGACTATAATCTCAACAGATGCTAGTTTTACAGGTTGGGGAGCTGTGTTCTGACGGCACAAGGGGTTTGGGAATCTCAGGAGGTGAGATTTCCGATCAATATTTTGGAACTCCGTGCAATTTTCAGAGCTCTTCAGTCTTGGCCTCTTCCGAAGAGAGAGTTGTTCATTTGTTTTCAGTTAAGACTATGTCACAACTGTGGCATACATCAATCATCAAGGTCTCACAGTCCTCTGGCTATGAAAGAAGTATCTCGAATTTTGGTTTGGGCGGAATCCAGCTCCTGTCTAATCTCTGCGGTTTATATCCCAGGTATGGACAATTGGAAAGCGGATTATCTCAGTCGCCAAACGTTGCATCCGGGCGAATGGTCTCTTCACCCAGAGGTATTTCTTCAGATTGTTCAAATGGGGGAACTTCCAGAAATAGATCTGATGGCTTCTCATCTAAACAAGAAACTTCCCAGGTATCTGTCCAGATCCCGGGATCCTCAGGCGGAGGCAGTGGATGCATTTTCACTTCCTTGGAAGTATCATCCTGCCTATATCTTTCCGCCTCTAGTTCTTCTTCCAAGAGTAATCTCCAAGATTCTGAAGGAATGCTCGTTTGTTCTGCTGGTAGCTCCGGCATGGCCTCACAGGTTTTGGTATGCGGATCTTGTCCGGATGGCCTCTTGCCAACCGTGGACTCTTCCGTTAAGACCAGACCTTTTGTCTCAAGGTCCTTTTTTCCGTCAGGATCTGAAATCCTTAAATTTAAAGGTATGGAGATTGAACGCTTGATTCTTGGTCAAAGAGGTTTCTCTGACTCTGTGATTAATACTATGTTACAGGCTCGTAAATCTGTATCCAGAGAGATATATTATAGAGTCTGGAAGACTTATATTTCTTGGTGTCTTTTTCATCATTTTTCTTGGCACTCTTTTAGAATACCGAGAATATTACAATTTCTTCAGGATGGTTTAGATAAGGGTTTGTCCGCAAGTTCCTTGAAAGGTCAAATCTCTGCTCTTTCTGTTCTTTTTCACAGAAAGATTGCTATTCTTCCTGATATTCATTGTTTTGTACAAGCTTTGGTTCGTATAAAGCCTGTCATTAAGTCAATTTCTCCTCCTTGGAGTTTGAATTTGGTTCTGGGGGCTCTTCAAGCTCCTCCATTTGAACCTATGCATTCATTGGATATTAAATTACTTTCTTGGAAAGTTTTGTTCCTTTTGGCCATCTCTTCTGCCAGAAGAGTTTCTGAATTATCTGCTCTTTCTTGTGAGTCTCCTTTTCTGATTTTTCATCAGGATAAGGCGGTGTTGCGAACTTCTTTTGAATTTTTACCTAAGTTGTGAATTCCAACAACATTAGTAGAGACATTGTGGTTCTTTCATTATGTCCTAATCCTAAGAATTCTAAGGAGAAATCGTTGCATTCTTTGGATGTTATTAGAGCTTTGAAATATTATGTTGAAGCTACTAAGTCTTTCCGAAAGACTTCTGGTTTATTTGTTATCTTTTCCGGTTTTAGAAAGGCCAGAAAACTTCTGCCATTTCTTTGGCATCTTGGTTGAAATCTTTATTTTCAACTTGCCTATATTGAGTTGGGTAAGACTCCGCCTCATAGGATTACAGCTCATTCTACTAGGTCAGTTTCTACTTCCTGGGCGTTTAGGAATGAAGCTTCGGTTGATCAGATTTGCAAAGTGGCAACTTGGTTCTCTTTGCATACTTTTACCAAATTCTACCATTTTGTTGTATTTTCTTCTTCTGAAGCAGTTTTTGGTAGAAAAGTACTTCAGGCAGCGGTTTCAGTTTGAATCTTCTGCTTATGTTTTTCATTAAACTTTATTTTGGGTGTGGATTATTTTCAGCAGGAATTGGCTGTCTTTATTTTATCCCTCCCTCTCTAGTGACTCTTGTGTGGAAAGATCCACATCTTGGGTAGTCATTATCCCATACGTCACTAGCTCATGGACTCTTGCTAATTACATGAAAGAAAACATAATTTATGTAAGAACTTACCTGATAAATTCATTTCTTTCATATTAGCAAGAGTCCATGAGGCCCGCCCTTTTTTGTGGTGGTTATGATTTTTTTGTATAAAGCACAATTATTCCAATTCCTTATTTTATATGCTTTCGCACTTTTTTCTTATCACCCCACTTCTTGGCTATTCGTTAAACTGAATTGTGGGTGTGGTGAGGGGTGTATTTATAGGCATTTTAAGGTTTGGGAAACTTTGCCCCTCCTGGTAGGAATGTATATCCCATACGTCACTAGCTCATGGACTCTTGCTAATATGAAAGAAATGAATTTATCAGGTAAGTTCTTACATAAATTATGTTTTTCTGTGGGGCTTTTAACTCACTTTTGCCTGATGTTTACCATCCCTTTTTTATTTGAAATTTTCATTAAAGGGACATTAAACATTAAGGGTGCATCGCAGGGCAGCAATTTTAAATATATATGTATATGAATATATACAGAGTATATACAGAGTAAATCTCTGGTTAGTTTAGTATTTGTGGGGGGATTGTAACAATTGGAGTGCTACTCTGGCAGTGCGTGAGGTGAATGGCATGCGTTGATAGCTCTATGCTGATTTAGAACACCCGATTGGTGTATGGGGAATATTTATTGTTGCTTAGCAACAGTAGTTGTAGACCGGACCATAAATCACATTACATTGGCGGTATATTATGGCCTGAGAATAGGTTGTTGGCAGTGGGATTATACTAACATGAATGGCAATATCTTAAGGCATTAAGACGGGCACCGGATTGGTGTATGAATATTGTTTATTATGGTTGCTTAGCAACAGTGGTCAGACTCCGTAACAGTGATATTAACTGTTTGGAGATTGAGCTAGTTATTCTATAATAATTGGGGTATCTTTATGAATATATATATAGATTGATCCTGTTGTTCTTGCTAAGATTGTCATGTGAGTTCCTGATGCTTCCTCTGCACGCAGCCACTCTCTATGTATATTGCCATATTTAAATCTACACTGCACCACCCACATTTTTGTCTATCAGTAACCCCTGTAGTTGCTATGTACTCTGTGTTTTTAAATCCATGCAATAATTCTTGTTTTTATTCTATTTTTATTTCGTTTGACTTGGTGACTCTTTTGAACCTCCAGGGCCTCTGTACATACTCTTGCGCATGCGCAGTTGCGCTATGGGGATGCTACAGGCTCTGGTAGGATCGCAACCAGGTAATCACTTAAATAGTTCACTATGTCACTTGTTCTGTAAGGTCTGAGGACGGGGGCGACCCCGAAAACGTTCATCTTAGTAAAGTTATAAAACTGATTACACGGAGAGTGCCTTTCTTATTTACTCTGTATATCAATGATTTAAGTGCACCCCGGATGCTGAAGTGAAGCAGTGAGTGTGGGATCCTTTTGAAAGTTTATATGAATATATAGATATATATTTATGTGTATATACACATATTAACACATAAATATATATGTATATATTCATATACATATATATTTACAGGGAACACACAGTTTCCATAGAATGCTATCTAAAGGCATTTTTAGTGCCTTTTAGCACCTTATAACTGCTTTTTGCATAAAGATGCTATTTCTACTTTTTAATAAAGAGTACTATATTGAAATTTGTTAATTGTTTATTAGTTTTGTTAAACTTGTAATCACTGGTTATTTTTCGCGCACCTGCAAACGGGCAAATTTGCACTCCACTCTAGCCCTAAATAGAATGATGCATTAAAAGAAAAGATTAGTCTGAGAATAACATGTATATGTATTTTTTAAGGTTTCATTAGCTGTTTAAATATTGATAAAATAAGGGTAACGTTTTAGTGTCTATAAAACAATGGGAGCTGCCATGTTGTAACTTAGATTACCTTTTCTGCTGTGGCCAATTAGGGACAATTATAAATAGGTCACTAGAGTGTGCAGCCAATAGCTGTGTGGAATGTAACAGTGTCCTGCACTTTCATTTCTAATAGGAACTGAAAAGATCAACATTTCAGAATGGAATTACAGGAAAAGGGGAAAAATAAATAATGACAGTATATTGCAGATCATTTTATATATCATTTTATACTAATCAGAAGTCTTGAAAAAGTCAGCAGAAGACGGACGAAACGCGTAGACGTTATCTGATCCAGTCGAGTCCAATAAATGTGTTTGGATAGCAAAATCTGAACGAATCCCTGCACCGTGTAAAGGAACAACTAATAAAGTCCGCACGCCGGAAGTTGAAACGAGCAAGTTAACAGCTGAAGCTGATTGATACCGGAGTACCGGGGACTGTGTGAGATTTCCAAAGACGCTAGTAATTTTTGTATTCCTGTAAGTGCAGTCTGTATATATGCGCAAAGTGAAATTAAAAACTTTTACCTTGAGTCGCGGCTGCGCTCTCTCTTCTTGTTGTTTTTTAGTACTACCGATTCTGAAACGCTCTGCAAAGTTCAGTGAACTGTGAAGCTGCATCGCACTCATAAGGAAGCTGGGGAGATCCTGATTTAAAGAGAAAGAAATAACTAGTGAACACTAGTTGTCTACCATACTCCCTGAGACATTAAGGTATGACAGAAATCAGTATACGTAAAAGAGATTACTGTTAAATTCTATTGATTTTATATGTGATACACATTTAACGTAAGCGAATAGCATATCATTAAACAAATAGCATATTAATTATTAAACCTTAGTAAAATCTCAAGGCTACTAACTATATGTACTAGTGATGTACAACGAATGTATTGGTAGAAATTACTGAAGGAAGAAAATCACAGTTTTGAAAACACATAAAAGCACTGAAGATTACAAATATTAGTTTAAATTGATGTGAGATATACTGTATCGTTTAGTGCATTTATAAGCCTATTATTGAACCAGTAAGTAAGCGCAGTTTTTTTAGAAAGTGTTTTGGTTGTATATCATTTTATATTACCATCTCAAAGTGTTTAATGCCCCTTTATTAAAGGGTGCTGGTTGACTCTTCACAACTAATAACTGTACTATGTGCATCTGGGGTTCAAAAAATATACGGCTAGATTACGAGTTGTGCGTTAGGCTTAAAAAGCAGCGTTGGCCGGTCCTAACGCTGCTTTTTAACGCCCGCTGGTATTACGAGTCTTGCAGGTACAGGTGTACCGCTCACTTTTTTGGCCAGACTTGGAAATACCGCAAATCCACTTACGTAAATTGCGTTTCCTCTTTTTTCAATGGGACATAGCGCCGGTATTACAAGTCTGCCAAAAAGTGAGCAGTACACACTCTCCTGTCAAGACTGGTACCGCATTTTAGTCAGTAGTTAAGAATTTTACACTACAAAGCCGTAGCATAAAACTCTTAACTAAAGTGCTAAAAAGTACACTAACACCCATAAACTACCTATTAACCCCTAAACTGAGGCCCTCCCGCATCGCAAACACAATTTTTTTTAACCCCTAATGAACCGGACATCGCTGCCACTATAACAAATATATTAACCCCTAAACTGCCGCACTCCCGCCTCGCAAACATTAGTTAAATATTATTAACCCCTAATCTGATGGCCCTAACATCGCCGCCACCTACCTACATTTATTAACCCCTAATCTGCCGCCCCCAACGTCGTCACCACTATATTAAAGTTATTAACCCCTAAACCTAAGTCTAACCCTAAACCTAACACCCCCTAACTTAAATATAAGGGTTTATTTTTATTTTACATGCAAGTTTGTATTTATTTTAACTAGGTAGAATAGTTAGTAAATAGTTATTAACTATTTACTAGCTACCTAGCTAAAATAAATACAAAAGTACCTGTAAAATAAAACCTAACCTAAGTTACAATTACACCTAACACTACACTATAATTAAATTAATTCCCTAAATTAAATACAATTAAATAAAATTAGCTAAAGTACAAAAACAAACAAACACTAAATTACAGAAAATAGTAAACAAATTACAAGATGTTTAAACTAATTACACCTAATCTATTCCCACTAACAAAATAAAAAAGCCCCCCAAAATAAAAAAGCCCTACCCTACACTAAATTACAAATAGCTTATTTACCTGTACAAAAAAATACAAATCCCCCCAAACATTAAAACCCACCACCCACACAGCCAACCCTACTCTAAAACCCACCCAATACCCTCTTAAAAAAACCTAACACTAACCCCTTGAAGATCACCTTACTGGGAGAAGTCTTCATCCAACTGGGCCGAACTCCTCAACGAAGCCGGGAGAAGTCTTCATCCAAGCCGGCAGAAGTGGTCCTCCAGACGGGCAAAAGTCTTCATCCAGACGGCATCTTCTAAATTCATCCATCCGGCGCGGAGCAGGTCCATCTTCAAGACATCCGACGCGGAGCATCCTCTTCATCCGACGGCTAACACTAAATGAAGGTTCCTTTAAATTACGTCATCCAAGATGGCGTCCCTTCAATTCCGATTGGCTGATAGAATTCTATCAGCCAATCGGAATTAAGGTAGAAAAAATCCTATTGGCTGATGAATTCCAATCAGCCAATAGGATTTTTTCTACCTTAATTCTGATTGGCTGATAGAATTCAGATCAGAATTGAAGGGACGCCATCCTGGATGATGTCATTTAAAGGAACCTTCATTCAGTTTTAGTCGTCGCCAGAAGAGGATGCTCCGCGTCGGATGTCTTGAAGATGGACCTGCTCCGCGTCGGATGTCTTGAAGATAGAAGATGCCGTCTGGATGAAGACTTCTGCCCGTCTGGAGGACCACTTCTGCCGGCTTGGATGAAGACTTCTCTCGGCTTCGTTGAGGACTTCGGCCCGATTGGATGAAGACATCTCCCGGTAAGCTGATCTTCAAGGGGTTAGTGTTAGTTTTTTTTTTAAGGGGGTATTGGGTGGGTTTTAGAGTAGGGTTGGTTGTGTGGGTGGTGGGTTTTAATGTTGGGGGGATTTGTAATTTTCTTTACAGGTAAAAGAGCTGATTACTTTGGGGCAATGCCCCGCAAAAGGCCCTTTATGGGCTATTTGTAATTTAGTGTAGGGTAGGGCTTTTTTATTTTGGGGGCTTTTTTATTTTGTTAGGGGGATTAGATTAGGTGTAATTAGTTTAAAAATCTTGTAATTTGTTTATTATTTTCTGTAATTTAGTGTTTGTTTGTTTTTTGTACTTTAGCTAATTGTATTTAATTGTAGTTAATTGTATTTAATTTAGGGAATTAATTTAATTATAGTGTAGTGTTGGGTGTTAGTGTAACTTAGGTTAGGTTTTATTTTACAGGTACTTTTGTATTTATTTTAGCTAGGAAGCTAGTAAATAGTTAATAACTATTTACTAACTATTTTACCTAGTTAAAATAAATACAAACTTGCCTGTAAAATAAAAATAAACCCTAAGCTAGTTTATTTTATAAGTAAGTATTTAGTTTTAAATAGGAATAATTTAGTTAATGATAGGAATATTTATTTCGATTTCTTTTAATTATATTTTAGTTAGGGGGTGTTAGGTTTAGGGGTTAATAACTTTAATATAGTGGCGGCGACGTTGGGGGCAGCAGATTAGGGGTTAATAAATGTAGGTAGGTGGCAGCGATGTTAGGGTCGGCAGATTAGGGGTTAATAATATTTAACTAATGTTTGCAAGGCGGGAGTGTGGCGGTTTAGGGGTTAATATGTTTATTATAGTGGCGGCAACGTTGGGGGTGTCAGATTAGGGGTTAATAAGTGTAGGTAGGTGGGGGCGGCAGAGTAGGGGTTAATAAATATAATGTAGGTGTCGGCTTTGTTGGGGACAGCAGAAAAGGGGTTCATAAGTATAATGTAGGTGGCGGCGGTGTCCGGAGCGGCAGATTAGGGGTTAATAATTATAATGTAGGTGTCGGGGGTGGCAGATTAGGGGTTAATAAGTGTAAGATTAGGGGTGTTTAGATTCAGGGTTCATGTTAGGGTGTTAGGTGAAGACATAAAATGTATTTCCCCATAGGAATCAACGGGGCTGCGTTAAGGAGTTTTACGCTGCTTTTTTGCAGGTGTTAGACTTTTTTTCAGCCGGCTTTCCCCGTTGATTCCTATGGGGAAATCGTGCCCGAGCACGTTACACCAGCTCACCAGTAACGTAAGCAGCGCTGGTATTAGAGTGCGGTAATGAGCAAAATTTTGCTCAACGCTCACTTCTTGTCTGGTTTGTAAAAACCTGTAATACCAGCGCTGTCTGTAAGTGAGCGGTGAGCATAAACTGCTCGTTAGCACCGCACAGCCTCTAACGCAAAACTCGTAATCTAGGTGATAGATTTTTTAGCTGCAACACATTTCAATAAATGGATTTTTGCAAAAGAACAGAGACAGGGAGTAAATTTAAGGTCCAGGGTGTGTAGGCACCAAGGAAGCCTGTTATATTTTAATATAACCACCATTTTTGGTTTGATCTTCCTTTTTGTGAGTTTTTTTCTCTCTTTTTTTAATTTCTCTCACTTCAGCTTCTTCCAGAACTACACTGTTTGCTGCACTCCTGATTGTTATTTTCCCCTTTAAAACTGAAAGCACACTTTCTGTTAGACCAGGGTAACAGTGTGAGATATTATTTGTATTATTTGAATTTCGAATTTTACATAACATTCTAACATTTTTTGAATGTTCGGTTTCAAATTTTACGATTACATTTGAAAATATTAGTTTCGAAAAATTCGATTTTATATATTTGTAATAGTATTTCTAATGCTTTCTTTAAATGTAATATTCGAATTCAATCAGGAATACAGCAAAAAATTCGAATTTATATGTTTGTAATAGTATTTCTATAATGCTTTATTTAAATGTAATATTCGAATTTTACAATATTTGAATTCGAAAAATTCAAATTTATATGTTTGTTATAATATTTCTATTATGCTTTATTTAAATGTAATATACGAATTATACAATATTCAAATTCGAAAAGTTCGAATTTATATGTTTCTAATAGTATTTCTATAATTCTATCTTTAAATGAAATATTTAAATAATGCAATATTCGATCGAAATAGAAACATTCAAATTGATATATTTGTATCTATTATGTATCAATTTACTAGATTCCCTACCACATAAACTATTGAACTTCTGAATTTTATTTGTTAAATAGAATGTTAAATTCGAAATTTCGAATGTGAACATTTGATCTAATTATAAACATTCGAATTTGAAAGTGACATTCGAAAACTGCAAATAGCATTCGATTATAGAATTTTTAAGAATATTCGTTCGTATCAACATTCGGATTTGTAATTTGAATTTCGGCAATAACATTCGTTCTAACATTCGAATTCGGATAGTTACACATTCACTCATCCCTTTCTGGCATCCACCACAAGTGAACATTGGGGAATTGAGGTTTACAAGGGGGGCTTTGCCCCCTAGAAACCCCCAGATGGAGGCAAAAAGATAGTGAAGATGGGGGATTTACAGTGCATCATATATATGTTTAATGCAGTGACTCGAAGCACATGCGTACTGAGGGTATTTGCAGTCACACAGCTGATTCCACGTCACCAGAAGTGATGGAATTAGCTAATCTACTAGAACACCGGTCCTGACGAACCTTCAAACCCAGGCACACACTTGGAAACCTGGACTGTCCGGGTCACTCCCAGACAGGTGGCAACCCTATTAATAGCGTGCATCGGTTGGGATCAATATCGCAGTTTATCTAAAGTGGCGGTCGACGTTTTAGTCACCGCTAGTGTAGTGCACCTTTTAAAACTCTCCATTTCTTTCTTTATTTTTTTGTATTATTTTGGGATTGTTGGTTGCACTAGGTTAATTCTATCTGTAATATTCCTAGATTATTACATACTTTATGCCAATATAGGAATCAGTGATTCCTATATTTACTGTACTACTGGGAGCTAGCAAAACACATTGGGTGAGCCAATGACAAGAGGCATATAGTGCAAACACCAGCTAGTCCCTAGAAGTGCAATGCTGCCCTTAGGCTGACCATATTGCTGCTTTAAAAAGGGACACATATGAAAAATACATAGGTCAGGGTTCTTATACAAAACATTTCTTTCAACAGCCCTGAAAACAGCCCTGACTTTTTTTTTAAAGCGGCAATATGGTCACCCTAGGAATCGCCCTTAGCAACTATATAATTTGCTGTATTCCTGATTATAATAACATGTGTTTAACCCTGTGTTTATATTGCCTTGAGTATCAATTTCTAAAGATTAACATGCTGAATACATTTATTTCATGTAATTGGCAAGAGTCCATGAGCTAGTGACATATGGGATATACAATCCTACCAGGAGGGGCAAAGTTTCCCAAACCTCAAAATGCCTATAAATACACCCCTCACCACACCCACAATTCAGTTTTACAAACTTTGCCTCCTATGGAGGTGGTGAAGTAAGTTTGTGCTAAGATTTCTACGTTGATATGCGCTTCTCAGCATTGTTAAAACCCGATTCCTCTCAGAGTACAGCGAATGTCAGAGGGACGTGAAGGGAGTATCACCTATTGAATACGATGATTTCCCTAACGGATTTCCCATGGGTTCTCTGTTATCGGTCGTAGAGATTCATCTCCTACCTCCCTTTTCAGATCGACGATATACTCTCAAATTTACCATTACCTCTACTAGAGAACTGTTTTAGTACTGGTTTGGCTATCTGCTATATGTGGATGGGTGTCTTTTGGTAAGAATGTTTTCATTTACTTAAGACACTCTCAGCTATGGTTTGGCACTTTATGCAAATTATATAAAGTTCTAAATATATGTATTGTACTTATATTTGCCATGAGTCAGGTTCATGTATTTCCTTCTGCAGACTGTCAGTTTCATATTTTGGAATATAAACACTTTAAGAAATTTGTTTCTTACCTGGGGTTTAGTTTTTTTT